>NC_057800.1:482311935-482479029 GCF_018294505.1 Triticum aestivum
GCCGAGCCCTGCGAGGGGGTACCCATGCCGACGGCGCGCTCCTTTCATCCAAATCAAGCACCCCCAGCGCGAAGAATATCCTCCTGGGGCGCCGGCCCGAAGGATCCCGCCGGTCGGGTCACTTGCGCGGCGGTCCGGTCAGGCCAGCCCGGCCTTGCGGCCCACGACTCCTCCGCCGCCGCCGGATTTGACCGAGGCGACGACCTGCTTCCCACGGCCACGGGGGTCGATTTGCGGTTTGCTCTGGCTCCTTTTTTGGAGATTTATATAATAATAAAAATGAATGTTGAGGATGGAGGGGGGGATGTGCAGGGCGTGGCGTGGTGGCGGTGGCCGAAGGGGCGATGAGTAATATGCGGGAGAATCTTCGCGGCCAAACCTTAAATATCAACGCCGGTTGCCAGGAAAGCAGGTTTGCTGCTTTGGTTCGCGTGTGGCGCCCTACTACCCGTGCGTGGAAATGTCTGGCGAGTCTTGTTCCGAAACGTGCAGTCCAAGGAGTCGTACACGCGAAGAGTCCAAATTGCACTTCTCCTTTTTGAGAATCCGTCTATGGTTCGGTGGAAACATATCCGATTGGGAAAATATAAATACGGAAACCAACATTTGCTAGAAACCCATAAAAAAAAGTTTCAAACATGTTACGGGATGTGAGTTATAAAAAAGACGAAATCAGCATTGAAAAATGTCATACAGTAACGTCACTATTCATTGCTGAATTTATCTTTTTTGTAGCTCGCATCCGTAATGTGTTTTCACTTAAAATTTCACATGACAATATAACACCATCCTCTTAACATCCCATATTTTTCGAAAAAAATTAAAACTTTCAAACATGGTTTTCACAGAGTTTTCATTGGATGTTGGTTCCCGTATGATATTCTCTCTATCCGATTGTACAGTGAAAAACGGATATTTTCAAATAATACTTTTAATAATTTTGAAAAATAATACATCGTTTTCAAATGTTACGAAAATAATACAGCGTCGAATTAGGTTGAGCCGACTGGATCCGGTTGGCCATGGCGTAGCCGATTAGAATCCAGTTGGCTTAACCTAAGCCGACTAGGATCCCCTCGTCCATGCGGCAGCCGATAGGGCCCGCTCGTCCACGCGGCAGCCGACCAGTGGCCGGACCACGTCACTCGGCCTAGCTGGCCACCAGTCGGCCACGCCTTAGATGATAGCCCAATCGACTTCGGCTTAGTCGAAAGGTGGCCACTTAGCCATCGGGTCGGCCCTCTTTCTCTCTTCTTCCTCTCTCTTCCTCCTGTCTTTTTCTCCTCTCAATAACCGAAGCGCCTCAATTTAATACTTCTTTGTGAGTCGATTGTTTGCCCGATTTCCATCGTAGTTTCAGTCTAGAGGATTGGGGGAGGCAAGGGAAACCTCGATCTCGTGATTGGATAGCTCATGGTGGTCTTGGTGATGGTTTTTGTGGTGGTGGTATGGTGGTGCTCCGGTGAGAGAAGTCTGTCGGACCCGTGGGATTGGGGGTACCCAGGCCCGTCTACCTACGGCCCAGGAAGCGGCGCGTGACGTGGGCCCAGAATGGCCCACCTTCAAGTTTCACGAGCAAGGCCCTCGCCTCGTGAGGCGCACGTCAGCAAGTACCCTCCGGAGCTCCCCAAGTCCCTGACGCAAGGTACCTTCTGAAGCTGCCTCCGAGACCCCTCGCGGGGCGGATATGTATCCATGGAGATGCATAGCAACGAGAGGGGAGAGTGTGTCTACGTACTCTCGTAGACCGTAGGCGGAAGCGTTTATTAACGCGGTTGATGTAGTCGAATTTCTTCGCGATCCAACCGATCGAGTACCGAACGTACGGCACCTCCGCGTTCAGCACACGTTCAGCTCGCTGACGTCCTCGCATTCTTGATCCAGCAAGACGGGCGAAGTAGTGGATGAGTTTCGACAGCACGACGGCGTGGTGACGGTGGCGGTGATGCTATCTCTGCAGGGTTTCGCCCAAGCACTCCGAAAATATGATCGAGGGACGAACCTGTGGAGGGGATGCCACACACGGCTAAGAGATTGTCGTCAGCTTTGTGTGGCATCCCCTCCCACATATATATAGGTGGGGGGAAGAGGGGTGATTGCGGCTTGAACTACGTCCCCAAAGAGGAAGGGATGATGTAGCACATCGACGGTAGGTATTTCCCTCAGTGATGAGACCAAGGTTATCGAACCGATAGGAGAATCACGCAACACTACGTAAACAGTACCTACACATAATGAACAAATACTTACGACCCAACGTGCTAAAGGGTTTGTCAATCCCTTTCGGGTTACGGTGCCAGAAATTGTCGAGTTGACGGGATAAAAATATGATAGACTAGATAAATTGATTACGAATAAATGCAAAATAAAATAAAGTGCAGTAAGGTATTTCTGGGTTTTTGGATTAATAGATCTGAAAATAAAAGTGAATAAAAATAGATCTTGAAGGTAAATATAATAAAGAAGAGATCCGGGGGCCGTAGATTTCACTAGTGGCTTCTCTCGAGAAAAATAGCATACGGTGGGTAAACAAATTACTGTTGGGCAATTGATAGAACTTTAAATAATCATGATGATATTCAGGAAATGATCATTATATAGGCATCATGTCCAAAATTAGTAGACCGACTCCTACGTGCATCTACTACTATTACTCCATACATCGACCGCTATCCAGCATGCATCTAGTGTATTAAGTTCATGGAAAAATGGACTAGATAAACGGATCTTTACCTCCGGACCAATCCAGAGCTCCTCGTCATGTCCGTGATCTCATCCGGGACTCCGAACAACATTCGGTCACCAACTCATATAACACTATATCGTCAACGAACGTTAAGCATGCGGATCCTACGGGTTCGAGAACTATGTAGACATGACCGAGACACCTCTTCGGTCAATAACCAATAGCATAACATGGATGCCCATATTGGGTCCTACATATTCTACGAAGTTCTTTATCAGCCGATCCTTATGACAACATACATAATTCTCTTTGTCCATCGGTATGTTACTTGCCCGAGATTCGATCGTCGGTATCTTCATACCTAGTTCAATCTTGTTACCTGCAAGTCTCTTTACTCGTTCTGTAATACATAATCTTGTAACCAACTCCTTAGTCACTTTGCTTGCAAGGCTTCTTATGATGTGTATTATCGAGAGGGCCCAGAGATACCTCTCCGATACAGGGAGTGACAAATCCTAATCTCGATATATGCCAACTCAACAAACACCTTCGAAGATACCTATAGAGCATCTTGATGATCACCCAGTTATGTTATGATGTTTGATAGCACACAAGGTATTCCTCCATTATCCAGGAGTTGCATAATCTCATAGTCGAAGGAATATGTATTTGACATTAAGAAAGCAAGAGAAATAAAACATCACATCATTCTCCCAATGATGTGATCTCGTTATCAAATGACAACACATGTCTATAGTTAGGAAACCTTAACCATCTTTGATCAACGAGCTAGTCTAGTAGAGGCTTACTATAGACATGGTATTTGTTTATGTATTCACACATGTATTTAAGTTTCTGATCAATGCAATTCTAGCATGAATAATAAACCTTTATCATGAATAAGGAAATATAAAATAACAACTTTATTATTGCCTCTAGGGCATATTTCCTTCAGTCTCCCACTTGCACTAGAGTCAATAATCTAGATTACATTGTAATGAATCTAACACCAATGGAGTCTTATTGTTGATCATGTTTTGCTCACGGAAGAGGCTTAGTCAAGGGTCTGCTACATTCAGATCCGTATGTATTTTGCAAACTTATATGTCTCCATCCTTGACCTTTTCACGAATGGAGTTGAAGCGTCTCTTTAGGTGTGTGGTTCTCTTGTCAAACTTGGATTCCTTCGCTAAGGAAATTGCTCCAGTGTTGTCACAAAAGATTTTCATTGGACCCGATGCACTGGGTATTACACCCAGATCGGATATGAACTCCTTCATCCATCCTTCATGAAGCAACTATGTACTCCACTTCACGCGTAGATTCCGCCACGATGCTCTACTTGGAACTGTACCAACTGACAGATCCACCATTCAATATAAATATGTATCCAGTTTGTGACTTATTGTCATCCGCATTAGTGTTGAAGCTAGCATCGACATAACCATTTACGACGAGCTCTTCGTCACCTCCATAAATGAGAAACATATCCTTGGTCCTTTTCAGGTACTTCAGGATGCTCTTGACCACTGTCCTGTGATCCACTCCTGGATTGCTTTGGTACCTTCCTGCCAAACTTATGGCAAGGCACACATCAGGTCTGGTACACATCATAACATACATGATAGAACCTATGGCTGAGGCATAGGGAATGACTTTCATTTTCTCTCTATCTTCTGAAGTGGTCAGGCTTTGAGTCTGACTCAATTGCACACCTTATAACACACGCAACAACCATTTCTTTGACTGATTCATTTTGAACTTCTTCAAAACTTTGTCAAGGTATGTGCTTTGTGAAAGTCCTATCAAGCGTCTCAATCTATCCCTATAGATCTTGATGCCCAATATATAAGCAGCTTCACTGAGGTCTTTCATTGAAAAATTCTTATTCAAGTATCACTACTGGAAACAGAGAATTTGCCATCAGTCAGGTCTTTACCATCAAAGGTTCTACATCAAGCCTACCAAGTACGCATCATAAACTCTCATCTCTTGCACTTACATTATTTGGCATTTGCCTCTCGTTTTCCTCTCCTATAGTTCTAAGATGTTTTCAGAAAAACACAAAAATATTTGCCTTTTTATTCGCCCTTCTTCCGTTCGTCTTTTTCGTTTGCTTTCCGTTTGGTTGTGTGCTAGATTTCTCGGTTTGTCACAATGTCTCAAGAAAATACCAAGTTGTGTGACTTTTCCAACACTAATAATAATGATTTTATTAGTACTCCGATTGCTCCCGCCACTAGTGCGGAATCGTATGAAATTAATGCCGCTTTGTTGAATCTTGTTATGAAAGAACAATTTTCTAGTAGTTTATAGCCAGGGAGCAGCCCGACATGATAAGAAATAAATGCCCCTAATGATATGACACTACAAAAAAAAGACACATCCGTGACATTTTGGGCCGAACGAAATATTTTTTTGTCATACATATGACACTTCTATGACGATAATTGTGACAAAACCCGGTATCATCATAGATGTGGTGGGCTCCTACTTCTATGACAAAAAATCATGACAAAAAATGGGCTTTTCGTCCTGGGCGGGCCGAAGACGTAGCTGCATGACATTCTTTGGGTCGTCCATGACGGAAAAAACCATGGTAGAAGCGAGGGGGAGGAAAATTTCGGGGAGTTCCCGGTTACGGTGGGAGGTCGGGGGTCGAGCGATGCGCGTTTCTCTCGTACACGTACGCGCGTGTGTGCAAGGCGTTGGCTCTAACTGAACCCGAGCGAGGTGTTGGGCTCTAACTGAACCCAAGAGATTGCACTGCAGGCTACGCGTTACTGAACCCGAGCAATCGATCGATGGCTGTTAACTGAACCTGTCGTGGTTTTGTCACGGCAGATGTCCTAGAGAAAGGACTTAGTCGTGAGGCCATCGCAACGGGTTAGCTCGAAGGGGTTAAAGCGGACACAGGGACACAAGAGGGTTTATACTAGTTCGGCCCCTTCGATGAAGGTAAAAGCCTACGTCTAGTTGTGATGGGATTGATGAGGTTTCGATGACTAGGGAGCAAACAAGCTTCGCCTAAGTCTCGAGTTGTTGTTTGTCCTTCTAAACCGCCGCCGGGTCGTCCCCTTATATATACGGGTGACGCCCGTCGGTTCACAGAGTCCTAACACCGGTTCATATTCGTATCCGGGTTGGTCTCTCCTTATTCCTATCTTACAATACAAGTTTACATACAGATGTCGGTTTACGGCTACAAGTCTTAAACCGACTACGGGCCTCAGGCCCTCATCTATCTTCTTGGGCTTTAACACTCTTGAGTTACTGATGAAGTTAATCCGGCCCACATAGGCCGGTTTACGCCCAATAGTAATATTCCCAACATTAGGTCCCAGATTGATTTGAACGGGTTCATGTCAATCCTTAGCAAAATCTTCATCTTCAACATCTTCTCGTAGTTGCTGAACCGCTATGATGTCATCCTCTCCAGTTGCTGTAAGCCAAGGTGATGTCATCTGTCATAAAGAAAACATCCATGATATCTCCTTGTTTAATAAACTTACAACAACCGAGGCGACAGCTCCGCTTCCGAAATTTTCGGTTCCTGGATTCACGCGCCTGACACATGTCTTTTTGCCTTATAAATAGGGCCGAAGGGTCATTTCTTTTCTCCCCTTCATGCCCTTCCTCTTCGTCTTCCTCGCGTCGCCAGTCTCAGAGCTCCGCCACCGCCGTCGTCTTCTGCATCGACTTTGGCCGCTGCATCAACCTGAGCGTACCAGAAAACTGCGGCGACCTTCCGCATCTTCCTCAGCTCTGGTAGGTCTTCTGCTCTTCTCAACATAGATCTGTTCTAGGGTTTCGTGTTCTTGCTGCGTTCATCACCTGTTCATGTTCGTATGCTAGCTCCTGGATACATCTGTGAACCCCTTCTCTGTGTAGTGATAACTTTTAGTATCCGCCTTTAGTTTCATGCCTAAAACCATAGATCTCACATATATTTCCGCCCATTGATTCAATACTGTTCTGCTTTGAGCTTTTGAATATTTTCCTTCTTTTCTGAACTTGCTTCAGATCCATCGCTGTAGAGAAATCTTGTGAAATCTGTTTCTGTACACTTACCCATCCGCAATCTCAACTGTTTCAATGCTTAGATCCGGCGGTTTAACTTGGTGTAGAAAAAATTAACAAACCGGTATATACCATTAGTCCCCTTGTTGAACCGCCAGATGTTGTTGCTTCATAAAACTCCGGTTTAGATAGAGCTGTCTCCGGTTTAACATTGTACATACCAGTGTACTTTAATCAATGCATTCTTGAACCGGAATCACCTATCTTGTAGATTTCATCATGGCCAAGCAAGTATATGAGTGCAACTGGGTTCCTTCTCGCGTCACAGAGACTCAACTGAACAATTTAGTCCTGATCGGCGCCTTAGGCAGCAAAAATACCATCCATTGGAGGGTCCCTGGCAAAGAATGCCCTCCCACACCTCAAGAAGGAGAGGTCGTCGTTTTCGTAGATCACTTAGCCCGGGGCTTTAAGCCGCCCGGTTCTAAATTTTACCGGGATGTTTTAGCCAATTTTCAACTCCGCCCACAAGACACTGGCCCCAACTCTGTTACAAACATGTGTCACTTCCAAGTGCTCTGTGAGGTGTTCTTTCAAGAGGAGCCCACAGTTGAGTTGTTCAGAGACTGCTTCCATCTAAACCGCCGCACTGAGTTTACTGACGGTTCCAATACGGAATTGGGTGGTGTGGCGATTCAGAAAAGGAAAGAGGTCACATACCCTCACGCCAAACTGCACAGCCACCCCAAAGAGTGGAATCAAACATGGTTCTATTGCAAAGACACCTCCCCTGCTGATGAAAATCCTTTGCCTGGCTTTCGTCCGGAGCGGCTTAGCAATACACACCCCTTTCCGCAAAGGTTGACTGCCAAGGAGAGAAGCAAATACGCTCCTCAACTGTCCAAGCTCAGAGCCTTCATGGCCAACGGTTTAACAGGGGTTGATCTCGCTCGCTGTTGGATATCGTGGAGCATACTGCCCCTTAGTCAGCGCTCCGGTTTGATGTGCGAGTATACTGGCAGTGTTGATGACCCACTGCGACATGCTAACATCCAGCTCACCGACGAAGAAATCACAGAGGCTGTGAATAAAATGCTGAATGAACCGGAACACATCTGTGCTCGAACCGGCCTGCTTCCCTTCTGTGCCACCAACAAACCGCCAGCTGTAAGAGTTTGATTTTTCTTTTTACTGAACCTGTTATTGATATATCTGGTCATTGTTTAATATCAATGTCTGTTTAAACAAGGTAATGATCCGTTTTGGAGCAAGAAGCTTCCACAGGAGAAGCCATAAAAAACAGACAAACCGGAAAGACCAACCTGGCCAAAGACTAAAGTCGTGAAACGGCCTGCTCATAAGAAGAAAACCACTGCATCTTCTGATCCGGCCGCTGATGATGATGTGGGTAATCCGGACCTTGAGGTAGAGCTTGACTCACTTGGCTTATTTTTCACACGCCTTATTGATGATGATATTTGTCAGGATGATGCCGAAACCAGCCATGCTGATGCTGCAGAGGTAATTACTCTCTCTTCCGATTCAAACCCTTTGCCTTCGCTAAAAATCCGTCAGGCAAACCGGAAGGTTAAATTTTCTCATCCTCTTGCTTACTTGGATCCCAAATTTCTTATGAAGACCCAACAGCACGAAGCTCGCCGCACAACCCGGCACAGCGGCCAGGTAGTTACCTCCGCCGGTTTACCGAACAGTCCGGTTCGGAAACGCCGTTCAGAGGTCTCTAATTTGCTTGTCAGTGCTTGTCCTAAAGCGGGCTGTTTTCGTCAACCTCTTAATCCATCTGACTCCGATTATCAGGTTACTTCCCACTCATCCTCTGGCGAGTCATCGGCTACTCAGCTGCCACCGCTCAAAACGGTGCTTGGGTAAGCTATACTTATCATAATATTTCTGGTACATCACCTTGGAACATATGCTGTATTTGACTTTGTTATTCCTTTCAGGGCCAAGCCTAGGCCGAGCAAGAAGGCTCGCCTGGATAAAGCGGCCGAGGAGGACGCCGTCCCTGAACCGGGTAAAACACCAGATCTTGAAGCGGCTATTCATGAAGATATACCCAATGATCCACCACAGCAGGATGACGATTTTATTGCTGAAGAAAGGCCTATTGACACCTCAGGCCCTGTCAACCAGCCCACAAGCCCCATCCGGATTGAGAAATCCACCAGTCCATCAAAGCCTACTGATAAGCCAACGGCCCCAGTGCAAACCGGCGATGCCAAGGATGATGAGGTTGTCATTACTGGCATTGGTCGCACAGAGCCAGGCAATCCCGTTGCTTTATCCAGACACACTGCCAAGGAAGAATTTGCTGCCATTGGCAAGGGAAAATGGAATACCGATCTGACAACTTATGCCGCTCTGAACACCCAAGATCTCCATTCCGGCTATCTGAACCGGCTATACACCAGCCGTGACTATGAAGCTGGTCTGGTTAATATGATGAAAGAGAAATATGAGGTAACTTCCATATGCTTATCTGCGTATGTACTTCAATCTGTCAACTCTCCTAGCCCCCAAGGGCCGGTTTAGAATCTCCGTTCAAACCGGGACTTGTCAATGCAGACTTCAATGTTTTCTGAATTTGCTGATATAGCCCCCAAGGGCCGGTTCAACTTAGTGTAGTTAAACCGGGACTTTAGGTAATCAAGATTGTAACAGCAGTATTAACTGAACAAATAGCCATTAGCCCCCAAGTGCCAAGTTGAATACTTGTATTGAGCTTGGGACTTTTCTGAATAATTGAAGAGCAAATATGCATTAGCCCCCAAGTACCAAGGGCATAACTTGTTATGTGGTTGGTACTTCAATTCTTGTACCGTTATCTGAATCGTATGACTGTCTATATGCAGGCTGAGCTGAACAAAAGGGAAAACCAAATCGCTGATCTGCAAGAAAATCTGAAGTGCCAACAAGCTGAAACCTCCAAAGCAAAAGAGGAATTAACCAGCGCTTTAAGCGCCATGGAACAGCTTAAGGAGGGCTTCAAGAAGGAGCGGGCGGATTGGGCCACTGAAAAATCCGCTTTAACCAAACGAGCAGAAGATGCCGAGGCTGCACTGAAACCGGTGGTGGACGAACTGACCAGCATAAAGCGGCAAGTGCATGCCATGACCGCTGCTATCTTTGGTAAGCTGGTTTGATTTCTGGATTGATTCGGCCGTCTTATAGAGCTGCCGGTTTGTTAACCCTTTGTAATATTTCAGGGACACGCATTGGTCACTTGGGGTCAGATGTGCGGAAGAAATTGAAAGCCGCCTACACATTGATCGAACAACTGTACACTGGTGCACAGCGGATCATCTCTACTGCATCCCACAACAATCCGGCGCCCACTTTGATTCAGGACACTCTGAAGAGACTGTCGATGCTTCCTGCCCGGGTTGAAGAGCTGAAGAAATCTGCTGCTCGAACCGGTGCGATCAATGCCTTAATCCGGGCAAAAGCTTGGGTGCCGGATTTTGATCCTGTTGAAGCGGCTCAGGGCTATCCCAGCTTGAAGGAAGACGGGTCAGAGTTTAGTGAAGCGGATCTGCGAGCAATAAACCGGGAGGTGCGTCCGCTAGCTTGTCAATTGGTTGAAGAAGCAGACTTGTCTCATTATCAAGCCCAATATGACAACCAAAACAAGCGAGTAGTTGCACCAATTCCTGAAGCGGAAAATCTTATCCCTCCAATCCGTAAGCATACTTACGCTCCCGATATTGAACCGTCGTTGCTGATCCATGATGAAGCTGTCTTTCAAGCATTAATGGGAATCGACTGGACAACTGTTGATTTCCAGCCGCTGGGTAGAGAAGCTGAAGTTGAAGCGGCGCGGGATGACCCACAACCATCAGGCCAGGCTGGTGACCAAGCTTGAACCGGAAGCCGGTTTAAACTGCTTCTCCTTTGCGAAAAAACAATGATCTTATTTTGGGCACCGTGTTGCCTTGTAATAGGCTAGCCGATACTCTTGATTTTGATATGCCTTCATGCATAATTACTGCAACTTGTTCTTCCTTTGGGTGATGAACTTTCCAAAGTATTTTCTGCAATACAAAAAATCTTAAAGTGCCACCGCGGTTGTACCGTCAGGCGGAGTATGATGTCTGCATATGTGAAATCAAAATATCTGAAATTTAAGCATATGATCAAATCTTTGGGATACATAATACCTGCCATCGTTGGGCATGAAGTTGGCTTGGCCAATCTTGAAGCGGAGGTTTATAAACCCACACTGTTGGAGGAGATAGCAGCTCCTGTATATATATAATGCCGGTTTACCATGTAAATCGTGTCGGGTTATAATAAAACACCGTGTTACTCCGTAATAGGATGTTAATAAAAAATCAAACCGGGCAAATAGTCTCCGGATTAAAAATGGACCGTGTTCCGTCAATTGACAGTTTGAACCGGTTTAAAACTTTGTCGGTTTAAAAAACGCAACAAAAAGAAAGAAATATCTATCAAAGAAAATTGTGAAGCAAAGGCAATGATAAAACCGTTTGCAAAAAGAGGCTTATTTGAGCCGATCAGATGGCGTTACCATGGTCGGACACGACCAAGCTCCCGATAGGTGTAGCTATGGTTCAAGTCAGCCAGGTCCCCAAATGAAACCGTGGCATTTATGCCGATCAAGAGGCGTGGCAATGGTTCGGGTTCGACCAAGCCCCCAAGTGATTCTGTGGCCTTAGGCCGATCAAGAGGCGTGACTGGTTCAGACTTGACCATGTCCCCAAGTGATCTGGTGGCTTTCGCCTATCAAAAGGTGTTGCATTGGTTCGGATACGACCAAGCCCCCAAGTGATATTACATGATGCTTTGAAAAGCTAACTCAAGGGGTAAACCGGAGGCCGCTTTAGAACAACTCCGTGTAACCACACATGATGTAAAAGAACAGATACCCCGCTTTAGCTGAGGTTCCGGCTTATTATATTAATCATAACATATACATCGTCGTAATATGTACATAAGTAGAGCCAATGGCTCAGGTATAGTAAGGCCGAAGATGAGCTATGTTCCACGGCCTGTTGGTCTCCCCCTCTGATGTACGTGATTCTTTATGCTCTCGAATATCGATCAGATAGTATGACCCGTTGTGCAGATTCTTGCTGACCATGAAAGGTCCCTCCCAAGGTGGGGATAACTTATGCATATCAGTCTGATCTTGGATGAGCCGAAGCACCAAATCTCCCTCTTGAAAGGTTCTGGTTCTAACTCGGCGACTGTGATAACGACGAAGATCCTGTTGGTAAATCGCCGAGCGAGCAACTGCTATGTCACGCTCTTCATCCAACCGGTCCAAAGCATCTTGCCGTGCTGTCTTGTTGTCCGCTTCAACATAAGCCGCCACACGAGGTGAATCATGACGGATATCACTAGGGAGAACCGCCTCTGCTCCATAGACCATGAAGAATGGTGTGTATCCTGTTGATCTGTTGGGTGTGGTATTGATGCTCCATAACACAGATGGTAACTCTTCTACCCAACAACCCGGTGTTCTCTGCAAAGGAACCATAAGTCGGGGCTTGATGCCTCTCAAGATCTCTTGATTAGCCCTTTTTGCTTGACCATTGGGCTGTGGGTGCGCTACGGATGAAACGTCAAGCCGGATGTGCTCCCGTTCGCAGAACTCCTTCATGTCACCCTTGGACAAATTGGTACCATTATCTGTGATGATACTGTGTGGAAAGCCAAACCGGAAAATCACTTTTTTGATGAACTGAACCGCCGTGGCCGCATCACACTTGCTAACAGGTTCTGCCTCCACCCACTTTGTAAACTTGTCAACCACCACCAGGAGGTGGGTCTTCTTATCTTTGGACCTTTTGAAAGGCCCAACCATATCCAGCCCCCAAGTCGCAAACGGCCAAGTAATTGGAATCATTCTCAATTCTTGAGCCGGCACATGAGCACGTCTTGAAAACTTTTGGCAACCGTCACATCGTCTGACCAGATCCTCCGCATCAGCATGAGCAGTTAACCAATAGAAGCCATGGCGGAACGCTTTAGCCACCAAAGATTTTGAACCGGCGTGGTGACCACAATCTCCTTCGTGGATCTCACGCAAAATTTCACAGCCTTCTTCAGGAGACACACAGCGTTGAAACGCCCCTGATACACTGCAATGATGCAACTCGCCATTGACAATAGTCATGGACTTGGACCGCCGGATTATCTGTCGGGCCAGAGTCTCATCCTCTGGTAACTCGCCCCGGTTCATGTACGCCAGGTAAGGAAGCGTCCAATCCGGAATGACATGAAGAGCTGCCACCAATTGAGCCTCCGGATCAGGAATAGCCAAATCCGCTTCACCAGGGAGCTTGACCGACGGGTTGTGCAGCACATCCAGAAAAACATTGGGCGGGACCGGTTTGCGCTGAGAGCCCAGCCGGCTTAAAGCGTCCGCCGCTTCATTCTTCCGTCGGTCCACGTGGTCCACCTGATAGCCTTTAAAGTGACCTGCAACAATATCCACCTCACGACGATATGCTGCCATGAGTGGGTCCTTGGAATCCCAAGTGCCAGACACTTGTTGAGCCACGAGGTCCGAGTCACCGAAGCACTTAACTCGACTTAGATTCATCTCCTTAGCCATCCGGAGACCATGGAGCAAGGCTTCATACTCAGCTGCATTGTTAGTACAAGGGAACATTAAGCGGAGAACGTAACAAAACTTATCACCTCGTGGGGAAGTTAATACGACTCCAGCCCCCGAGCCTTCCAATTGCCTGGATCCGTCAAAATGGATGGTCCAATATGTGTGATCCGGCTTTTCTTCAGGTGCTTGCAGTTCCGTCCAATCATTGATGAAATCAACAAGTGCTTGAGACTTAACCGCTGTCCGAGGCACATACTTCAACCCGTGCGGCCCAAGCTCTATAGCCCACTTGGCAATCCGGCCAGTCGCTTCCCGGTTCTGGATGATATCCCCCAAGGGAGCAGAACTGACCACCGTAATGGGGTGCCCTTGGAAGTATTGCTTAAGCTTCCGGCTTGCCATAAAAACTCCATATACCAGCTTCTGCCAATGCGGATACCTTTGCTTGGACTCAATGAGTACCTCGCTGATATAATAGACCGGACGTTGAACCGGATGCTCCTTGCCTGCCTCTTTTCGCTCCACCACAATAGCCACACTGACCGCACGAGCATTAGCAGCAACATATAGCAGCAATGGCTCCTTGTCAATGGGAGCGGCGAGCACAGGCGGATTGGCCAATTGCCGCTTTAAGTCCTCAAATGCTTTATCAGCAGCAGAACTCCAGACGAATTGATCCGTCTTCTTCAACATCTGATACAAAGGGATTGCCTTCTCACCAAGGCGGCTGATAAACCGGCTTAACGCGGCAATCCGGCCTGCCAGGCGTTGAACATCATTGATACACTTCGGTTTAGCCAGGGAGGTGATGGCTGTGATCTTCTCCGGATTAGCCTCGATTCCCCTGTTGGACACCAGAAAACCCAATAACTTGCCTGCCGGTACACCAAAGACACACTTGGCCGGATTAAGCATCATCTTGTACGTCCTCAGGTTATCAAAGGTTTCCTTCAAGTCGTCAACCAGAGTCTCCTTCTCCCTTGACTTAACCACGATATCATCCACGTAAGCATGTACATTACGGCCAATCTGCTTGTGAAGACAATTTTGTACACACCGTTGATAAGTTGCCTGGGCACTCTTGAGCCCAAAGGGCATAGACACATAGCAGAAGGCTCCAAAGGGAGTTATGAATGTCGTCTTCTCCTGGTCCTTAACTGCCATTTTGATCTGATGATAGCCAGAATATGCATCCAAAAAACTCAAACGCTCACAACCCGCCGTAGCATCAATAATTTGATCAATACGGGGGAGGGCAAAAGGATCTGCTGGACAAGCCTTATTAAGATCTGTGTAATCCACACACATGCGCCAGGTGCCGTTTTTCTTAAGGACCAGCACCGGATTGGCAAGCCACTCAGGGTGGAAAACTTCAATAATAAAGCCAGCTGCTAAGAGCCTGGCTACCTCTTCTCCAATCGCCTTGCGTCTTTCTTCGTTAAACCGGCGGAGGAACTGTTTCACCGGTTTGTATTTAGGATCCACATTAAGGGTGTGCTCAGCGAGTTGCCTCGGTACACCTGGCATGTCAGAGGGCTTCCATGCAAAAATGTCCCGATTCTCACGGATGAACTCGATGAGCGCGCTTTCCTATTTCGGATCCAAGTTGGCACTGATGCTGAACTGCTTGGACGAATCGCCAGGCACGAAGTCAACAAGCTTAGTTTCAGCTGCCGATTTGAACTTCAGGGCCGGATCATGCTCCGTAGTTGGCTTCTTTAATGGAGTCATGTCCGCCGGATCAACATTGTCCTTATAATACTTCAGCTCCTCGGTGGCACAAACCGACTCTGCGTAGGCCGCATCTCCTTCCTCGCACTCCAAAGCGATTTTACGGCTTCCGTGAACCGTTATTGTCCCCTTGTGACCCGGCATCTTGAGCTGCAAATACACATAACAGGGCCGTGCCATAAACTTGGCGTAGGCCGGTCGCCCAAACAGGGCGTGATATGGACTTTGGATTTTCACCACTTCAAACGTCAATGTTTCCGACCTGGAATCATGATCATCTCCAAAGGCCACTTCCAGAGCTATCTTACCAACAGGATATGCTGACTTGCCAGGTACCACACCGTGGAACACCGTATTGGACGGTTTGAGATTTTTATCTGTTAGTCCCATACGACGGAAGGTCTCATAGTACAAGATATTAATGCTGCTCCCTCCATCCATGAGCACCTTGGTGAACTTGTAACCTCCCACCTGAGGCGCCACCACCAGAGCCAACTGACCCGGATTATCAACCTGGGGAGGGTGATCCTCTCTGCTCCATATGATTGGCTGTTCAGACCAGCGTAGATAACGGGGCACGGCCGGTTCAACAGAGTTGACTGCCCGCCTCTGAACCTTCCGGTCTCGCTTGTCCAAGCTAGTGGTGAAGACATGGTACTGCCCACTATTCAACTGCTTTGGGTTGCTCTGGTAACCCGACTGTTGCTGCTGCTGGTTGTAACCACCCTGGTTGTTCTGATTATTTTGATTGTTATGTCCGCCCGGATTACCATTAAATCCTGAACCGGAATTTCCTCCACCGTATCCCGGCCCGGATCCTGAGCCACCGCCGGAGCCGTGATCATACCGGAAAGCATTATAATTCTTGAACTCTTGCATAATGTAGCAATCCTTCCAAAGGTGGTTTGCTGGCACCTCCTTCGTCCCATGTCTTGGACAGGGCTGGTTCAGTAGATAATTTAGGCGGTCCGGGTTAGGGTTGGGTGCCCCACTGCGATTTGGCGGTTTACCCTTGCGTCACTGGCCCTTGTCCTGCGTGTTGGTATTAGCCACAAAGTCCATGTTACCATCCGCTTTACGCTTGCCTCCGCTACCATTGCCTGTCGAGTGATGCTGCTGACCTTTGGAGTTGTTGTTCCTCTTTCCCTTCCCTGCCTTGTCATCATCAGATTCGGGATCCTTGGTACTATCAGAATCAACATACTTTACCAAAGCAGCCATGAGGGTCCCCATGTCAGTGCAATGGCGCTTCATCCGTCCCAACTTCAGCTTTAGGGGCCCAAATCGGCAGTTGCCTTCTAGGGTTATGACTGCAGTGTCAGCATTGATGCGGTCTGATGAATGCAACACTTGTGAGACCCGGCGCACCCAATGAGTCGTCGATTCTCCTTCCTCCTGGACGCAGGCAACCCACTATCGACATAGGCTGCTTACATGTATCCTTGAAATTACTGATAAATCGGGCTCGTAATTGGGCCCATGAACTGATAGAATTGGCCGGTAAGCTTTTTAGCCAAGTACGGGCCGTTCCTTCAAGCATCATGGTGAAGTATTTCGCACATGCCGCATCATCCACATCAAGCATCTCCATGGCCATCTCATAGCTCTCCACCCATGTCTATGGAGGTTGATCCGCCGTGTAATTTGGTACCTTGCGCGGGCCTTTGAAATCCTTGGGCAGGCGCACATTGCGTAAAGCGGGGACAAGGCAAGGCACCCCCAAAGAACTAGAAGTAACACCAGGTTCGACCGAGATAGTTGGACGAATTGGCGTAAGCTGCCGAGCCTGATACTGTGCGGCTAACTCGGCCTCCCTGCATGCTCGGGCCCGGTCCACCACTTCCTGAGCGTTATCAGCACCACCCGCTGGGTTGTTGCCGCGGGGTGCTCCACGTCGTTCATTACTTGACACTGCCGGTTCATCCATATGCATGCTATAGCTCCGGCTTGGACGAGGGGTCGAGTGGATCTGGTCGCGGCTGTACGAGTATGCTTCATGTTGGACCAAAGCTGTCCTAAGAAGCTCCTTGACCCGTCGCGTCTCTACCGCCTGCGGCGAGTCACCTTCAATTGGAATGGCCTCCAGCCATGCAGGAGCGGCAACGAGATTGTCCATCGGGTTGGAGTAGTGACCCGGAGGTGTTGAAACAGCCTGAGGTATAATAGTGTTTTGGCGAGGCAGATCCATCAGACGGGGCTGAACCGGCGCGCCGGTCCCAGGAGCTTCCGCCCGGTTTACCTCCAGTGGATTACTGGTTCCTGCTCCTGGGGTGTTGAAAAGGTCTCTGTCCTCGAAAACCAAAGGCAAACGAGATCGGTACTTCCTCTTCATGACTTCATGCGACGCCTTCTGGTCCAACATGAGCCCGTAGGCTTGTGCGTCTAAAGCGGCCCGCTCTACGGTCATCCTGGCATTCTCAGCTACCAGGTCCGCCTTGGCCTGGGTGATCTGTTCCCTTACCTTTGCAATTTCCGTGTTGTGGATGTCCTGATCCGCCGGGTTAGCTTCTGCCATAAGCACAGCCAATGCATCAAATAGATCTGATAGAACTTGAGCCGGCGGGCGTACAGAGCCTCCTGCCCCGGCAGCCGTCGCCGCTACTGAACTGGAGGTTATTGGCGCAGCGGTCGAAGAATGAAGCGCTGCTTGTGTGCCGGCAATATTCCAACTTGGTTGGGTAGATCAGAGGGGTCCAGAATACTGTCACCATCAGAACAGCCCCCAATCCAGCCATCTTGTAGCTGATATAGAGATTCGGTTTCTCTGGTTGATGACTCATCGCCGGAATAAACGACGGTCTCGCCGCGAGATTCCGATCCATCCTCATAACTTCCTCCATGGATGACTCCCACAAAGGCACGCTTCACGGCCGGTTTAACCCGGGCGGATCGCGCACGCTGAGCCGTTTTGACGGGGTCGGTACAGATGTCCGGCTCAGGGCCCGGTTCACCGATCTTGCCGATGAAACGTGTATGCCACCAAAGGGGACCCGGTACCCGTACTCAACTGAGCCGGCCTCGGGGCCCTAGCCTGCATCGTCGATGTAGAGCTTGCCGCGATGACTCTTAGTCATCCGCCCCACAGCGTAGCCCTCGAGTCCTTCAAAGTGACCCTCCAAGAACTTGAAACCATCGTGCGATAGCCCCACGGTGGGCGCCAACTGTCGTGGTTTTGTCACGGCAGATGTCCTAGAGAAAGGACTTAGTCGTGAGGCCATCGCAACGGGTTAGCTCGAAGGGGTTAAAGCGGACACAGGGACGCAAGAGGGTTTATACTAGTTCGGCCCCTTCGATGAAGGTAAAAGCCTACGTCTAGTTGTGATGGGATTGATGAGGTTTCGATGACTAAGGAGCAAACAAGCTTCGCCTAAGTCTCGAGTTGTTGTCTGTCCTTCTAAACCGCCGCCGGGTCGTCCCCTTATATATACGGGTGACGCCCGTCGGTTCATAGAGTCCTAACACCGGTTCATATTCGTATCCGGGTTGGTCTCTCCTTATTCCTATCTTATAATACAAGTTTACATACATATGTCGGTTTACGGCTACAAGTCTTAAACCGACTACGGGCCTCAGGCCCTCATCTATCTTCTTGGGCTTTAACACTCTTGAGTTACTGATGAAGTTAATCCGGCCCACATAGGCCGGTTTACGCCCAATAGTAATATTCCCAACAGAACCCAATCGAGCGATTCCTTTGCTACTGCTGCTAACTGAAGCCGATCGATTGGATGAACAGTGAGCATTGCGCGGGGGGGGGGGGGGGGGTGGATGAACAGTGAGCGGTGGCGTTGCCTCTGGATGAACAGGACCCCGTGGTGTGGTGGAGGGCTGGATGAACATTAGACGGTGGAGGGGTGGTTGAACAGTAGCCGGTGGAGTAGCGCGCGGTGGAGGCTGGATGAACAGGAGCCTGTGGAGGCTGGAGGAGGTCGACGGTGGAGATGAACAGTATCCCGTGGAGTCCCGTTTTGCGATACGCCACACCCCTCCCGATGAACATGACCCCCGTTTCGACTGTAGGAGGTCCGTTTCGTCCGTTTTGCGGTACACCACACCCCTCATGATCAACGGGACCCCCGTTTCGACCGTAGGAGGTCCATTTCGTCCGTTTTGCGGTACGCCACACCCCTCCCGATCAACAGGACCCCTGTTTCGACCGTAGGAGGTCCGTTTCGTCCATTTTGTGGTACGCTAGACCCCTCCCGATGAACATGATCCCGTTTTGAACATGGCCGGTCGAACACAAGGCCGTTTCCTCCGTTGTGCGGTACGCCAGGACTCGATTCCATCGCCTGTTCCGTCCAAGCCCTCCCGATGAACACGACCACACATTCCGTTCCGACCCAGCCGGTTGGCTCCCACGCGTTCCGTTGCCTCTCGATGAACACGATGCATTCCGTTGCCTCCCCATGAACACGACGCATTCTGTTGCCTCCCCATGAACACGACGACGACGTTGTTTCTCCGTTCTGACCCAGCCATGTCAACGAGCCCTGGCCGTACGTATGCGCGAGTAGGCGTTCGAGATGCCGCCTGTATGTACACATACGTGGCCGTATTTTCTTTCTTGCACCCTTGCCGTTGTACGTACGTGTACATGCCACGTGCGCGCCTCTACTACGACATGTGCGCGCCTCTACATCCACCAGTATATATGTACATACACGTTCGCGACCAGAATGACAACGCTACGTACGCTTCGACCAGGTGGGTCCCGACTGTCACACACTTCCTTGCTTGCGAAGATGTAGCTGGTGGGTCCCAGCAGTCAGGGGGGCGAATCATTTTGTTTTTTTGCCCGAACGCACTTCCTTGCGTGCGAAGGTGTAGCTGGTGGGTCCCAACAGTCAGGGGGGAAATGTTTTTTTCACGAAATACGGTGGCCCATCCGGTGGGTCCCCGCTGTCAGGTGAAGGAATAATTATTTTGCGCTTAATAAGGAGGCACTTCCTTGTTGCGGCCGTGGACCTAGCTGTCAGCGTCTCCACGCACAGTACTCTTCCGATGGAAGTCGGTCGTTGACCACATTGACCATGCCGCACCGAGAGCACCACGGCGGTGGACGACGGCGAGGCCTAGGAAGGGGACGATACAGAGGCAGGGAAGACTCGGCAGTTGTTTCTCATGCGAAGGGGAGTACGACTGTACGAGGGTTTACTGGTTCGTCTGCCGTCGCAGGAGAATAATAGCAGGTGTGGGTGAGTAGAGGGATGGCTAGGCCGCCGATATGAGTACAGTGGGGCCGTGAGGCCTGTGCGGCAGCACAGCCGGCCGCAGGGAGGAGGGAGCAAGCAGTCCCGCTGGCGCTTGTTTGAGCGGCTGGAGCAGGAAGAGCAGAGATTGAAGAAGCACGACGGCCGTTGGATGGACATCCAACAGTCAGTGCTTGTGCGTCAACTTTTTTTTAGGAAAGCCTCAAATATGTGGAAAACAGCATACAACCCATCTGCCATTATTTCTAATAATTTACAGCCCATTTGCTAATTCTTAAGGTTTTTTGGAGCCCATATTCTTTTTGTTAGTATTACAGCCCATATTGTGGCCACGATTAAAAAATTATACGAAATTTTGCATATTTCGGTGCGGCCCGAACTGTTTTTAATCCCGAAATTTTGACTCATATTCAAACTGATTTTAAAAATAAATGTATATCAATATAAAATCCAACAAATTCTCCATGCATGAAAATTAATGTAATTTAAAATCTTGAAATGAAAAAAAGATATTTGAAACTAATTGCTGGTTTGATGTGTTTTAAAAATGTGCAGCCCATTTCTCATTACTGATGGGCCATTTTCTCGGCCAGCCGAATGAAAGCTCTCCTCGTCTTGAAAGATTTGCAGCCCAACAGGCCTGACAAAGCGACTTACTTGGCAAATCACAAAAAAACTGGGTTGTGGCCGTGGACCCAACTGTCAGCCTCTCCACGTATAGTACTCTTTCGATGGAAGTCGTTTCTTGACCACATTGACCACGCCGTGCGGAGAGCACCACGGCAGCGGACGATGGCGAGGCCTAGGAAGGGGACGACGCGGAGCCGGGGAAGACGCAGCAGTGGAAGCCTGCGTGGAGAGGAGTACGAGGGTTCACTGGTTCAGCTGCGGTGTGAGGCTGCCGTTGCCGCAGGGCCTGGCCAGCGGTGGGAATATAGGGGCAGTGAGGCCTCTGCGGCAGCACAGCCGGCCACGGGAGGCAGGAGCATGCGACACGACCGGCGCTGTTTTGGGCGGCTGGAGCAAGAAGACCAGAGATTGAAGAAGCACTACGGCCGTTGGATGGACATCGTACGGTCACTGGAGCTAGAATCATTCATATTGACTAAGTTGACAAAGCCCTTCGTCCCCGTCAACTTAGTAGGCCCACAAGTCAGCCTCCCACCAAGGTGGGTCCCAGCTAGCCGGGGGAGTATTCATTTTTTGTGTGTAATAAGGAGGCACTTCAGGTGGGTTCGAGCTGACAGCTGGGGGAACATTTTTTCGTGAAATACGGTGGCCCGTCCGATGGGTCCCAGCAGTCAGGCGGAAATGATTTTTTCTGCAAAATACCGGTGGCCCATCCGGTGGGTCCCCGCTGTCAGGTGGAGGAATAATTATTTTCCACGTAATAAGGAGGCACTTCCTTGCGTCTACCTTGGACCCAATTGTCAGCCTCTCCACGTACAATACTCTTTCGATAGAAGTCGGTCGTTGACCACATTGACCACGCCACACCAAGAGCACCATGGCAGTGGACGACGGCGAGGCCTAGGAAGGGGACGACCGGAGCTGGGCAAGACGCGGTAGTGGATGCCCACGTAGAGAGGAGTACGAGCGTTCACTGGTTCGGCTGCGGTGTGAGGCTGCCATCGCCGCAGAATAACAGGGGGTGTGGGCCGGTGAGTGGAGGGATGGCCTGGCCAGTGGTAGGAGTAGTATGGGGGCGGTGAGGCCTCCGCGGTACCACAGCTAGCCACGGGAGGCAGGAGCAGGCGGCACGACGGGCGCTGCTTTGGGCGGCTGGAGCAAGAAGACCAGAGGTTGAAGAAGCACTATGGCCGTTGGATGGACATCATACGGTCACTGGAGTATTGACTAAGTTGACAAAACCCTCCGTCCCTGTCAACTTAGTAGGCCCACAAGTCTGCCCAACAATATGGTGGATCCCAACTAGCAGGGGGTATTCATTTTTTTGGGCGTAATAAGGAGGCACTTCCTTGCGTGCGAAGATATAGCTGGTGGGTCCGACCTGTCAGCGTGGGGAACATTCTTTTTCGTGAAATACAGAGGCCCTTCCTGTGGGTCCTAGCTGTCAGGTGGAGGAATCATTATTTTGCGCGTAATAAGGAGGCATTTCCTTGCGTGCGGCCGTGGACCCAGCTGTCAGCCTCTCCACGTACAGTCCACTTCTGATGGATGTCGTTCATTGACCATGTTGACCAGGCCGCGCCGAGAGCACCAGGGCGGTGGACGACGGCGAGGCCTAGGAAAGGAACGACACGGAGCCAGGGAATACTCGGCAGTTGTTTCCCACGCGGAGGAGTACGAGGGTTTACTGGTTCGTCTGCCGTCGCCGGAGAATAACAGCATGTGTGGGTGAGTAGAGGGATGGCTAGGCCAGCGATGGGAGTATGGTGGGGCCGTGAGGCCTGCGCGGTAGCATAGCCGGTCGCGGGAGGAGGGAGCAGGCAGTCCCGCTGGCGCTTGGTTGAGTGGCTGGAGCATGAAGAGCAGAGATTAAAGAAGCACGATGACCGTTGGATGGACATCCAACAGTCACTACTCTCGTGTGTTGACTAAGTTGACAGGGCGTTGCGTGTGCATCAACCTTTTTTATGAAAGCATACACGTCAACCTGTAGTAGGCGCACAAGTCAGCCTCAAATCTGTGGAAAACAGCATACAACCCATCTGCCATTATTTCTAATAATGTACAGCCCATTTGCTAATTCTTAAGAATTTTTTTGGAGCCCATCTTCTTTTTGTTAGCATTACACCCCATATTGTGGCCACAGTTAAAAAGTATACGAAATTTTGCATATTTCGGTGCGGTCAACTGTTTTTAATCCAAAAATATCGATTCACATTCGAACTATTTTGAAAAATAATTTATATAAATATAAAATCCAAATAATTGTCCATGCATAAAAATCAATGGAATTTAAGATCTTGTAATGAAAAAAAATTGAAACCAATTCCCGGTTTGATGTGTTTTAAAAATGTACAACCCATTTCTAGGCAAACCGAATGAAACTCTCCTCATCTTGAAAGATTTGCAGCCCAGCAGGGCTGATAAATCAAGTAGGCCTTGTTTGGGTATTTCTTAAAAAAATAGAACTGGGCTAGCCATTTTCAGCAAGAAAAAAACACAACTGGGCTCATGATGTGGTAAACATAAATAAAACCCTGGCTAGATGGGCCACAGCCCCCGCACAGCCCCGTTGTTACCCTGACCCGTCGCTAAAACTAGTATAAATAACAACTGCTTGTTCCTAAAAAAATGCGCGACTTGCTGGGTCCCTGGTGTTAGCCGCTCGTAGTGTAATTCTCTCGTTTATTGACTACGTTGACAATGGCGTGAGCCCCGGATGTCCAACCATTAAGAGGAACCATATTTTTGGGCTTGTACTATAGAGGCACTTGCTTGCGTACTACCATGACGCTGGTGGGTCCCTACTATCATCCTCTCCATGTACAGTCATCTCCTTGTTCCTCTCGGTTGTTGACAACGTTGACAATGCAAGAGGGCAGCGCACCGCGCACAGTGAGCGAACCAAGGCCGCAAGGCGGAGGACGATGGCGAGGCCTTGGACGGAACGAACAGGAGCTGTCGAAGATGCGCCGGTCCAGTCACAGGCGGAGGGGAGTACGAGGGTTGACTGGTTCAGGCGCGGGTGCGTGTTGGGGCTGACGTCGCCGGAGAATAACAGGACGTGTGGGGGAATAGAGGGAGGGACTGGCCAATGTTGGAGGGTACATACGGTAGGGCGGCGGAGGCGCAGCCAGCCATGGGAGGCAGGAGCAGGCGGAGCCGACGGGGTGGTTTGGTTTGGGCGGCTGGAGGAAGAAGAAGACAAGAGATAGAAGATACACGACAAATGGTGGATGTCAATCCAACGACTGGTAGGCAGAATCGTTTGTTGACTGGCTAGTATGTCAACACCACCTTGGATAGGCTATTTCCTCGCGGGTCCCAAATGTCAGAATCCAAATCTGTCACGGTCATGCAGCCTTTCCTATGAAAATTTACAGCCCATTTGATGTGCTAGTTCGAAATAAGTTTGTGGGTGCTGGTGGGGGCTAATCACTTGGCTTCTGTAGTGCACAGTGAGCTCAAGCAGCCGGCAAGAGTGATGTTATTTCCTTTGGTTGGGATTTGTTACAATATTTCACTCTAAATTAAACGAATGGCAAGTCATTTGCCTCATTTCAAAGAAAATATGACAGTCACAACCGAGTTGAAAAGGGCAGGAACATCTAACTCCAGCTTACAAACAGTACAAAAGCACGAGGGTTAATTGTTCATTAGGTTTACAAAAAAACAGATCGAAAAGGGAAACAACATCTAACTCCAGCACTGTTTTCGGCAGTCACGGTCAAATGGATCGGCCAGGTCCATAGAATGAACATCCTGGGTCGTAAAATTTACTGGATTATGACCACAATATGTTGTAAATAGAAGCCCGACACGGTCAGAAGCTCTTTTGCCCACCTGAAACTCCTTTTTTTGCTCTTCGACATACCATCCGTCAATTCAGTAAATATATGGGTTTTTGAATTGATTTTACTATTTACTAGTGTGGATGGGCTGTTTTGTCTTGGGCCCAGAGAAACAATTACTACTAGTACAATGGAGACACTCTACAGCTACCCAGAAAAACAATTACTACTAGTACAGTGGAAACACTCTACCGCTTCTAGCTCCTCCTAGGTCATTGAAACGTCTCCCTCTACTGAATGTCGTTATACTTTTGTTCACCGACATGCGGGCCATGCAGCATGCGGCCCAAATGCCATCCACCAAATTAGAAGGAAGTATGTAGGCGGAGAGTCACCCTGGTCGTAGCGCGGCAGTAATGAGCCGTCGTATCACAAAACCCCACCTCCTCGTAGTCTAAGTTTGACGGACGAAGCAACCATCATTTCACTCTTCGCTGAATCCCCTTCTCCCTCACCTTCTTCAAGAAAGGCAACACTCGCATCTGCCATTGTTCTTCTCTCCGAACGAAGGGAAGGTAAGTGGATCCGTGATGTTGGTATATTTTCGTTCAGAGAAAAAAAAGAACTTATGCAAAGCAGTAACCGATCCTCACTCTCTTTTTTGTTTCATTGTCATTGCGATTGTGTTTTCCTTTCAGTGGTCTCCTAGTATTCATTAGTTTCATGATGGACCAAGGAGAACCAAGCAAAGATCTGCCGATATTGGAGCAGACGCGGGTGTAGGATCGGAAGTATGTCTAGAGGGGGGATGATTAGACTACTTGACCAAATAAAAACTTAGCCTTTTCCCAATTTTAGTTCTTGGCAGATTTTAGCTATTGTAGGACAAGTCAAGCAATCATCACACAATTCAAGCAATCATGCAGAGAGTATATTGGCAGCGGAAAGTAAAGCATGCAACTTGCAAGAATGTAAAGGGAAGGGTTTGGAGAATTCAAACGCAATTGGAGACACGGATGTTTTTCCCGTGGTTCAGATAGGTGGTGCTATCCTACATCCACGTTGATGGAGACTTCAACCCACGAAGGGTAACGGTTGCGCGAGTCCACGGAGGGCTCCACCCACGAAGGGTCCACGAAGAAGCAACCACCCACAAAGGGTCCACGAAGAAGCAACCTTGTCTATCCCACCATGGCCATCGTCCACGAAGGACTTGCCTCACTAGCGGTAGATCTTCATGAAGTAGGCGATCTCCTTGCCCTCACAAACTCCTTGGTTCAACTCCACAATCTTGTTGGAGGCTCCCAAGTGACACCTAGCCAATCTAGGAGACACCACTCTCCAAGAAGTAACAAATGGTGTGTAGGTAATGAACTCCTTGCTCTTGTGCTTCAAATGATAGTCTCCCCAACACTCAACTCTCTCTCATAGGATTTGGTTTTTGTGGAAAGAAGATTTGAGTGGAAAGCAACTTGGGAAGGCTAGAGATCAAGACTCATATGGTAGGAATGGAATGTCTTGATCTCAACACATGAGTAGGTGGTTCTCTCTCAGAACATATGAGTTGGAATTGTGTATATGTTCTGATGGCTCTCTCCATGAATGAAGAGGAGGTGGAGGGGTATATATAGCCTCCACACAAAATCCAACCGTTACACACAGTTTTCCAATCTCGGTGGGACCGAATCAACAAACTCGGTCGGACCGAAAAGGTAAACCTAGTGACCGTTAGAGATTTTCGGTGGGACTGACATGCAACTCGGTAGGACCGATATGGTTAGGGTTTGGGCATAACGTAATCTCGGTGAGACCGATTACACAAACTCGGTGAGACCGATTTTGGTAATTAGCTAACCAGAGAGTTGGTCAGGCAAACTCGGTGGGACCGATTTGCTCTTTCGGTGAGACCGAGAAGTTACAAAAAGGAAACACTGAATTTACATTGCAATCTCGGTGGGACCGATTCGCTCTTTCGGTGAGACCGAAAAGTTACGAAAGGGAAACAGAGAGTTTGCAATCCCATCTCGGTGAGACCGAGATCCCTATCGGTAGAACCGAATTGCTAGGGTTTGGCAGTGGCTTATGACAAGTGAAACTCGGTGGTGCCGGATAGAAAGAATCGGTAGGACCGAGTTTGGCTTAGGGTTTAGGTCATATGTGGATATGGGAAAGTACCTGAGGATTTGGGAGCATATCATTAAGCACATGAAGCAAGAGGCTCATTAAGCAACACCTCATCCCTCCTTGATAGTATTGGCTTTTCCTAAAGACTCAATGTGATCTTGGATCACTAAAATATAAAATGAAGAGTCTTGAGCTTTTGAGCTTGAGCCAATCCTTTGTCCTTAGCATTTTGAGGGTTCCACTTTTCACATCCATGCCATGCCAATCATTAAGCTTTCCTGAAATAATCATCTTGGAATAGCATTAGCTCAATGAGCTATATGTTGTTATGAATTACCAAAACCACCTAGGGATAGTTGCACTTTCAATCTCCCCCTTTTTGGTAATTGATGACAACATATAGATCAAAGCTTCGACAAATGATAATAAGCATGAAATATATCGTCGCTTTGAGAAGTATGTGATAAGTAAGAGCTCCCCCTAAATTTGTGCATATTTAAAATTTGCTTTGGACTGCAAACGCACAAAGAGTTAGAGTCATGGGTTACTCTTCCATGTCACATACATCTTGGTGGAGCGCTTAAAATGATAAGAATGAAATACATGCACTCATCACCAAGAGTAGTGAATGATCACATAAGATAGATAAGATAATAGCATTCATCAAGCATTAAGTGTAGCTTATGATCAAACACATGATCATCAATGTCTCACAAGCATAGTATCTCAAGCACTCAAAAGCAAACAAGGTTCGAAAAACACCAAATAAAGCAACACTCTCTCTCTCTCGAAGCCTATGATCTATACATTTTTCTCCCCCTTTGGCAACAAGTTACCAAAAAGTTCCTAGAAAATGCATAGTGCTAGATTGACGCTCAGGCTTGATCTTCAGGTGGTGGTGGAGTCCGGAGCACTCCAAGGACGAAGCCTTCTGTAGACGTGGTCGGAGTTGAGGCTGAAGTGGACGCTGGAGCTGGTGGAACTGAGGTTGTAGCTGGTGCAGAAGTGGTGGCTCGGGTGTCAGCAACTGGCACTGCATGTGATCTCTAAGCTCTTGGCACTCTGGCAAATGCATCAGTTGTAGTCTTGCCTCTCCTCTCCTGCATGTCATCCTGAAGTTGTTCCACTGCAGACTGAATCTCTGTTACTTTGACATCCAAGTCATAGAACTTTTGTTCCATGATTCTCTCTAGGCTTGCCTGGTTCTGAGTTAGGGTGGCTAGTCCTTTCTCAATCCGCAGGGTGGATGCAATTAGGTAACCAAGCTGCTCTTGTTTGGTTTTCAAGAAATACTCAGATGCCTCCTCTTGAGTTGGCATCTTGGCAGCTTTCTCCTTCCTTGCCTTCTCCTTCTTTGCTTGTGCTTGTGCAGACGATGGTTCATTCTCATGCATGCCAACCTGATTATCTTCAAAATCTGGACGGATGGGCAGATGTTCCTTGTCCAATGAGTATATGCCTATGCCCATCTGTGAGTTGATGAGCTCCTGAATCTGTGGGGCATATCCATAGCTCCTCTTTTGATCAGCTGCTGTCCTCTTAATGGTCTCTACCATGAGGCTCATCACCTTGAACTTCTGTGGCACATCAAAGATATGTAGCAAGTTGATTACATGGCCTCTGATCATCTTGTGATCACCTGACTTGGGCAACAAGGTGTGCCTCAGTATCCAATTGATTGTTGGCAGCCCTGACAGAAGATAGTGTACTGAGCCAAACTTGAAAGTGTCAAGTGCCTCATTTGGAATTTCCTTGTACATATTGGACATAGAGTTGTGGTCCATCTTCTTCTTGGCATAGATATCTAAGTCATCCTCATGCTCCTCCGGGGCATTAATGAGCTGTGCCCACTCAGCAACTGTAGATTGGTACATCGTACCTTCAGACACCCATGTGATCTTTCCATCTGGGTAGAAATGTGCTGTGGAGTAGAATTGCATAATGAGTTCCTCGTTCCACTTTGTGAGCTTCTGCCCAACAAAGTCTGCTACTCCACAAGCATTGAAGCTTTCTTGCACTCCAGGATAGTGCTCTTCATTGTCCTTGATGTACTCCCAATCAACCCATCTCACATCACAGACTATTGGCTTCTTATCAAGAAGTACTGTCTCATAGAAGTCCTGCTGTTCCTTGGTGTGAAATCTGTAGTCAACAGCAGTCCTCCTCCTTGAAGCATACGGGTCTGCTTCTCTCCACTTCCGGAGCCCTGAATCTCTCCTGAGCTTCATATCCTCAGCCACAGGATGAGCATCGTTGTGGTCTGGGATCTTGGGCTTGAGCTTTCTAAGAACTTGCTCTTCCTCATCTTCTTCAGCAGTGTCAGGAACTGGGGCCTTGTTCTTTTCAGTTGCAGGTATGCTCCTCGTATTTCTCTTTGGTGCAGACTTGGGCTTGGAGGCAGCTTTGGGTGCTTCTTTGGGCTTGGATGCAGCAGCCCCTGATCTTATAGCATCACCCATAAGCTTAGGTGCCTTAGGTGCTGGTGCAGCAACCTCTTCTTCTTCCTCTTCTTCCATGATGGAAGCCTTTCCAAGCACTCTGGCTACAGTTTTCTTGACCCTTTCCTTCCTTTTCTTTCCTTCAGCAGCAACTGGCTCTTTGGGTGCAGGCTTTTCAGGAATCTAAGTTGAAGCTCTGGCCTTTGGCATAGGCTGCCTACCTGCTGGCCTTTTGACCTTTAAGCCTGGCTTTGTGCCCTGTGCTGGCTCAACTCTCTTTGATGTGGCTTCCTCTTCCTCTACCACATAATCTTCATCCTCAGAATCTGAAGTTCTCTTCTTCCTCTATCTGGTGGCAGCTTTTGGCAAATTGCTAGGAGTACTTCTGCTGCCATCATCTGAAGAACTTGAGGGACTAGTGCCCTCACTCATCTGCACTTGCTCTTCGGACATGTTCTGGCTATCACTCTGGTCTGACATGATGAACAAGCTGACTGCTGACCCTGTGAACAGTTTATAGATGAGTTAGAATAGATGAGCATCACAAAATGCAGGGATTTTTGTAAAAGAATGACTCAAAAACTTAGTTTTAGTTTCCCACTGAAATCATCTCGGATCTACCGATTTTTAAACTCGGTGATACCGAAGCAGTTTTTGGAACCTAAACTAGTGAACTCGGTCAGACCGAGTCACAGTTCGGTGGCACCGAGACTGCTAGGGTTTCACAAAGTTCCAAAATTGGTCACACCGATAAGTAATTCTCGGTCAGACCGAGTCTCACTTGTGCAATGGCATAAGCCAAATCAGTGGGACCGAGTTTTTCAACTCGGTGGGTCCGAGATGGTTTCGGCATAAACCTAACCCTAAAATTTTCGAATTAAACCTAATCTACGAGTTCATTGACTGGATAGAAGTTTATCAAACGTGGCAAGAATCATGATGATCACAATGTGCTAAGAATCGGATTGGGGAATAGCACAAAGATCGAGTCCATACCCTAGTTCGGCGGAGACTCGCTACGGCGGCAATGGCGGGGTTGAATTCCGTTGACGGCGATGGAGACCAGCGACTGGAGGTGGCTGGCGGCGAGGAGACGATCCGGAGACCAAGTTGGCAGAGCAGGCTATCGCGCGGGCGAAGGGGTTCAGAGAAATTTCCAAAATTTTGCCCATGACTATATATAGCCCGACCCTGTCGGTGTGACCGAGTGGAACGACTCGGTGGCACCGAGATGCAAAACTGTATACAGTTATTGCAACTCGGTGTGACCGAATGGTTCAAATCGGTTGCACCGAGATCGAAAACATAGATCAACTTAATGATCTCGGTAGGACCGAAAGTAGGGTATCGGTCAGACCGAGAATCATAAAGAGGTTTTGGAAGTTTAAGTCTATGACGAATCGGGGACTCCGAGCGCTCCTCACACAGAGTGGTTCGAATCTGACTTGATCAAATTTTGTGATGTAGCATGAATAGAGTTTGAGACGAGAAAAGCATAGATAGCTAGAGGAGGTTCTTAGGCATTCTTGTCCATCCACTTGGCAAAAGGAAATAAAACCGAACAATCAAAACAACAAGTGGATGTCCTCGAATGAGTAAAATATGCAACCAGCATGCTCACACAATAAGATGGCAAATGAAATATGTGACAAGGCATGCACAACCAATTCTAGCATCTATCAAGCAATTTGCGATGACAAGGTCATCTATATATGAGTATATTGACTTAGGAGTCAAGTGAGAACACTTGATCATAGGTCATACTCATCGTTTAAGCTCAAGTGGGGTTACCACTTTTACATAAAGCATTGTTGTGTTCACATCTTTAGAGTTGCTTTAGCTCAAGTCTTAGAGTAAAGCTCCCCCTAGATGTGATATCCCCCCTTAGAGGGATGAACTAACCTCGGGTTTTGTCGATGATGACTTCATGTAGATGTTGAAGATGTGGATGCTCAATGTTGATGTAGATCACTTGGAGCTATCCCTTTGAGTGAATTGCACTTTCAATACCTACATGGGTTAGTCCCGCAAGGAACAAACAAGGATATCCATAGACATAGAGTGATGCACACACAAGATGATGTCCATGAAAACTTTTAGGTTACGTTGTCCCTTGTCTTACCAACAAGAGGGTTTGTGACTCCTTGAACTAGTGCAAGATGTGGAAGTTGATTGCACTTGTTCTTGCCAAAATGATAAGAGTGAAGTATGTTGGCGGAGTCACCCTCAAGAACTCTCTAGTTCTTCTTCTTTTGGATCCACACCATCTTGATGGGAATCCTTGGAGTTGTAGTCGTACTTGATGAAGTGGAACTTGAAGTAGTCTTGGGAATCCACTTGACTAAGGTCTTAGGAGCTTCTTCAAATGCATCAATTTCCTCTTGAAGCTTGTCCTTGCCTTTTTGCTTGTAGTCTTGTGGTGGAAGATCATCTTGAGCTTGTGTCCCCTTGAAAGAAGTATCATACTTCTCTTGTTAAGGAACAAACTTTGTCTTGGGGTATTGATCTTCTTCCCACTCAACTCCATTGGCATTGAACTTTCGTTCAAAACCAACACCTTGATTCTTCCGGTGCATTCCTTGCTTGCGCACAATTTCCTCAAATTGCTTACTCCCGGCAAGGCTTTTGTACACTCCTTTCTCTATAATTCCCTTCAATAAGCTATTTTCTTGCTCAAGTGTAACTTGGCTAAGAGAATCATTAGTGGAATCAAGAGAACTACTAGAAGCAACAATATTGGATTTAGCATGATCATTGTTACTGCTAGAGGAAGAATCTTTCTTGTTCTTGTTACTAGACTTGACTTGAGGCATGTAAGTGGATAAGATTAAACGCTTGGCAATGTAAGAAGAACTTTTCTTGCGGAGATCATCATTGATTGCTTTTAAGAACTCATGCTCTTGCTCAAGATTGAGCTTTTCAAAGCGTAATTTCTCAGGAGCTCTTAAAAGTTCTCGATGATCTTCGAAGATAGTTTCATGAGCTAACTTAAGAGTGTTTAGTTCTTTAGTTAGAGCCTCAATCTTCTCCTTATCATTGTCATTCGTTTTATCTTGATTAGCATGATTAATTGACGTTTCATCATAGTATTCATCACTAGAGTTGTCAACAAGCAAATCATCACCTAACAAGTCATCTTCATCACTATTGAAATCAACATACTCGGGGTGTGTTACCTTAGGACCTTTGGCCATGAAGCATCTTCCAATTCCTTCATTTGGTGAGTCAAATATGTCGTAGGAGTTGGTTGACACAAGTGCTAGACCGGCAACACCTTCATCTTGAGTATCTTCGGAGTCGGAGTGATAACTTCTCTCGGAGTGGCTGTCGGAGTCGGAGCCGGATACCCATTCACCAACATGAGCTTGATGTCTTCGTTTTGTGTAGCTCCTTGATGATTTTTCCTTCCTTTCCGAAACCTTGCTTCTCCGTGAGTATCTTCGTTCATAACGATCATCTCTACTCCTTGTCTCTCTTGGTGGTGATTCTTTGCTTCTTCTTTTTGGAGAATCTTCTCTTCTCTTGTAGGGAGCCGTACACTCATTGGAATAGTGTCCGGGTCTTCCACAACTGTAGCAGTTTCGCTCTCGACTAGAAGATCTTTTGTCATTGTAGGACCTTGACTTGAAGCTTCTATCTTTGCTTCTACTCTTGTAGAACTTGTTGAAGTTCTTCACCATTAAGCTCAATTCTTCATTGAAGTTTTGTTTCTCACTTGATGATGTAGGGGCTTCACATGAGGCTTTGTAGGCACCACTTGATTTGTTGTGAAGTTCCTCTTTATCCTTAAGTGACATCTCATGAGCAACAATTCTTCCAATCACCTCCGTTGGCTTGAGATCTTTGTAATTGGGCATCATTTGGATCAATGTGCACACGGTATCATATTTTCCATCCAAGGCTCTTAGAATCTTCTTGATGATGAATCTATCGGTCATCTCTTCACTTCCTAAGCCGGCAATCTCATTTGTGATGAGAGCAAGCCTAGAGTACATTTCAGCGACACCTTCACCATCCTTCATTTTGAACTTGTCAAGTTGACTTTAAAGCACATCCAACTTGGATTCCTTGACGGAGTCGGTACCTTCGTGCATATCAATCAAAGTGTCCCAAATTTCCTTTGCATTCTCAAGACGGCTGATTTTGTTGAATTCTTCGGGGCACAATCCGTTGAAGAGAATATCACAAGCTTGAGCATTGTATTGCAACATCTTCAACTCATCCGCGGTAGCTTCACGGTTTGGTTCTTTCCCATCAAAGAAGTCACCTTGCAAACCAACACACACAATAGCCCAAATGGCGGGGTTATGGCCAAGAATATGCATTCTCATTTTATGCTTCCAACTAGCAAAATTAGTACCATCAAAGTAAGGACCTCTACGGTGATAATTTCCCTCGCTAGACGCCATACTCTCCTAGGTTGTGAAACCAAGGCTATGACCACCAAAAGCTATGAAGATAAAAGCAAATGGAGACCAAAGCTCTGATACCACTTGTAGGATCGAAGGTATGTCTAGAGGGGGGGGTGATTAGACTACTTGACCAAATAAAAACTTAGCCTTTTCCCAATTTTAGTTCTTGGCAGATTTTAGCTATTGTAGGACAAGTCAAGCAATCATCACACAATTCAAGCAAGCATGCAAAGAGTATATTGGTAGCGGAAAGTAAAGCATGCAACTTGCAAGAATGTAAAGGGAAGGGTTTGGAGAATTCAAACGCAATTGGAGACACGGATGTCTTTCCCGTGGTTCGGATAGGTGGTGCTATCCTACATCCACGTTGATGGAGACTTCAACCCACGAAGGGTAACGGTTGCGCGAGTCCACGGAGGGCTCCACCCACGAAGGGTAACAGTTGCGCGAGTCCACGGAGGGCTCCACCCACGAAGGGTCCACGAAGAAGCAACCACCCACAAAGGGTCCACAAAGAAGCAACCTTGTCTATCGCACCACGGCCATTGCCCACGAAGGACTTGCCTCACTAGCGGTAGATCTTCACGAAGTAGGCGATCTCCTTGCCCTTACAAACTCCTTGGTTCAACTCCACAATCTTGTCGGAGGCTCCCAAGTGACACCTAGCCAATCTAGGAGACACCACTCTCCAAGAAGTAACAAATGGTGTGTAGGTAATGAACTCCTTGCTCTTGTGCTTCAAATGATAGTCTCCCCAACACTCAACTCTCTTCATAGGATTTGGTTTTTGTGAAAAGAAGATTTGAGTGGAAAGCAACTTGGAAAGGCTAGAGATCAAGATTCATATGGTAGGAATGGAATGTCTTGATCTCAACACATGAGTAGGTGGTTCTCTCTCAGAACATATGAGTTGGAATTGTGTATGTGTTCTAATGGCTCTCTCCACGAATGAAGAGGAGGTGGAGGGGTATATATAGCCTCCACACAAAATCCAACCATTACACATAGTTTTCCAATCTCGGTGGGACCGAATCAACAAACTCGGTCGGACCGAAAAGGTAAACCTAGTGACCGTTAGAGATTTTCGGTGGGACTGACATGCAACTCGGTAGGACCGATATGGTTAGGGTTTGGGCATAACGTAATCTCGGTGAGACTGATTACACAAACTCGGTGAGACCGATTTTGGTAATTAGCTAACCAAAAAGTTGGTCAGGCAAACTCGGTGGGACCGATTTGCTCTTTCGGTGAGACAGAAAAGTTACAAAAAGGAAACACTGAATTTACATTGCAATCTCAGTGGGACCGATTCGCTCTTTCGGTGAGACCGAAAAGTTACGAAAGGGAAACAGAGAGTTTGCAATCCCATCTCGGTGAGACCGAGATCCCTATCGGTAGAACCGAATTGCTAGGGTTTGGCAGTGGCTTATGACAAGTGAAACTCGGTGGCGCCGGATAGAAAGAATCGGTAGGACCGAGTTTGGCTTAGGGTTTAGGTCATATGTGGATATGGGAAAGTAGCTGAGGATTTTGGAGCATATCATTAAGCACATGAAGCAAGAGGCTCATTAAGCAACACCTCATCCCTCCTTGATAGTATTGGCTTTTCCTAAAGACTCAATGTGATCTTGGATCACTAAAATATAAAATGAAGAGTCTTGAGCTTTTGAGCTTGAGCCAATCCTTTGTCCTTAGCATTTTGAGGGTTCCACTTTTCACATCCATGCCATGCCAATCATTGAGCTTTCCTGAAATAATCATCTTGGAATAGCATTAGCTCAATGAGCTATATGTTGTTATGAATTACCAAAACCACCTAGGGATAGTTGCACTTTCAGCGGGAGGCTGATCCCCATGAGACAGAGAGCTCCAATAAGATGGAGGCGACCACTGAGCCGATCCCAGATACGCTCACGGCCACTACTGAGATGGTTAACGCCCCATTTGAGGTTACAGCCCCCGTGGCACTGCAGGAGCAGTTTCCCCCCTTCGAGGATGTGTCCCCCCCTCCCCCCCCCCCCGCGCTGAGCTGCCCAAGGTGATTTCCTTCTTTGTCGATCTCAATTGTGGTTTTTCATCTAAGTATGTGGTGATTTTTTTAGAAAAGGAAGTATGTGGTGATTAATAATGCAAAATTCTATTAGCTTTGATGCCATGCTATACATAGTGGTTTAAATAACTTGTGTTTCTTATACTGAAAAGTAATTCAGAATTTGTTTCTATTTCAATTAGAGCCCTGATGCAGACAAGGATTGTGTGGTTGTACATGTCACTCGCTATGAGGCGGACGACCTGAATATATGCACTGGGAAAACAGAGTTCTTAGGCTGTTGGATCCTGGAAGCCATTTGCGGTTATACCAATGAAGAGTTGTATTCCAGCCTCACTGTTGTCAGGCGTGTTGTCCAGGGTGTACTGAAGCACAAGAAGTTCAAAGCTACTCCTTCGTTTGTGAGGCATACTGTTCTTGTCAAGCTTACGCAGGAAGATGACGTGGCATGCCTCCACAAACAAGTTTATCAGTGGCAAGGCCACAAGGTTGTCTTCATGAAGGTTCACAGGATTGAGCTGCTGCGGGACGTCCTCGATGATGTTCATGGCAAGGTCCGTCTTGTGTCCAGCCCAAATTAGATCGAGGCATGAAATAGTTGCCCCAGCTAGTGTTTAATAGTAGTTTGGATTGTGTCTAATTATCCGAACCTTGCCTGTTATCGACCCCTCTGGGGCTAGTACTCTGTTTGAATCCGTCTATGGGAACTGCTGCTACTTTTGTGTGCCCGTGAATCATGTGAGAACCATCGTAATTGTTGCCGAAACAGATGCGTCCTCACTAGTTTTTTCATGAATATGGCATGGTAAGACATAAGTTGTCACGGTTTATCATACGAGCAGTGTGTGTTTTGATGAAATAGAGCACTCGTTCGAGAACCATGCGCCGACGTATACATAAGTACTTGTAAACACTGTTGGTGCTACCCCACTTGTAAGCAGTTGTGCAAAACACGGCACATTGGCTCAGCTCGCTTCAACACTAGGCTATCGACCAGCTAACAATCAACAATTTGCTGTCTGACATATAAGCAACTATGTATCTTGTTACAGTGGTTCATGCAGTTAATTGAGGCCACAATGTAATAAATTCCAAACGTTCACACGCTAGTCCAGCGCTCATGTGGAACACTCACATTAAACTCGTCTTCATAAAAAACTTGAAAAGCATAAGTTAAGCAATTTTATACATCTCAATGATTCATAGAACATAACAAACATATACTAGTTCACAGCAAAAGACAAAGTTGTGAGAAGGTTTACAAATCAGGAAAAAACAAGCAAGGCTTCTCTGAGCAAAGGGCCTCCCGGCAGGCTTAAATTTCCTGGAGTTCACTCTGGTTTTTTCTTGTTGCCACCATTCAGGGTTAGGTTCTCTCATTCCAGAATAACCAATTATAATTGTGGTCTCAGCTGGAATGCTGAACTGAACCATGCAGTGTACTGACCAGCTGAAATGCTTGTGCATTCCACTAAATTTAAGCACCGCTATTTGCAGAAATAAGCAGACCACAATGCCTCTTGTCCGCGCACCTGTCCAAAAAACCGCCGTGCAGCCGTGCCAGCTAGTCCTCGGTCCATGGATGAACTGGTAGAAAGTGCATTCCGGACTAGGATGCAGTTGTTTTCGCTCGTCCCTGCACTGCAATCAGGAAGTAAAACGTACGAATCAGCTTCTTTTAGATTGCGTTGGTCATTCTACCTTAGTTACTACCAATGTAGGGATACCTTGAGGACGGGAGGTTAGACGACGGCAACGAGGGATAGCCATCTCATTTTGCGCAGTTGTACTAAAACTGAGGTGTGTGCTTTTGATTGCGCGGATAGAAACGATACGGAGACAGACATCCCGAAACGATATGGAGACAGACATCCCTGTTTGCGCAAATACGAAATACGGTTATTTAAACAGTGACAGATATTACTACTTTCCCCCGTTTCCTCTTAGAACCAAGTCCTAGATTCATGCTACAACTTTCCCACTTTCTTCCCTGTTTGAACCAACGCTTTGAGTCGACTGTATGAACTAGCTTTACTTCTAATAATAGTAGAAGTCTAGGTGGCTTTGGAACAGCGGACGGAAGTAGAAAAGGATCCACACGAAGGGAGCTGGGGCAGTAGAGCAAGGCAGGTTTCGAAGGAATATATACCTGAGGGTCGTCGGCATGTGGCAAAGACGGCGTCGGGAGGCCGCATCTTGGCCACAATACCGCAGGGAGGAAGAAGGGGTCGGAGGCCCTCCCGAGCCGGCGCTCTCTCGGAGAGAACGGCACGGCCGCCGATCGGGACGCGCGGGCAGCCGTTGGTCTCCTCCCTCGCCGCCGACGACAGCGTGAACGATGCACCTACACCCCTGCCCCGGTCGAGGTTGTCCGGCCGGATTTGTGACCAGCCGTGAGCTGAGAGAGAGTGTGGCCACCTATGTGTTGCTTAGATCTGGAGAGCATGAGAGAGTGAACGAGAGGAACCCTAGTAAAGCAAGCGCTAAGGCTCCTGCTTTTATATATAGTGGAGTGATTTTGTTGTACCAGCTTCAAAAAAATGCGCTCCTACGTGTACCCGCGAGTGGGTGTGAGAGAACTAGTGCGTGCGTGCACCGCTTCTCTTCGTGAGAGTACAATATACTATGCCCAAAGAACGTTCGCCGCAAGAGTAATAGTATAAGTGTGTGACGTGTGAGCTAAAATAAAATGTGCGCGCCGTCTTTTGTTTTTTAGAAGTTCTGAGGGTAGGGTGTGAAGAGCACATATGTGCGTGACGTCTACCTGCAGATAGACGGTGGGTGCGACGTGCGAGTCTGCGAGAGGACTCGGGAGAGTCGTGACTCGTGAGGGTGCGTGTGCGTGAGAGAGAGGGGGGCACGTATCAATGCAATGCATGTGTCCGTAAATCATTATCCGACAAACGTTCGCCACAAGCCTTTTCCTGACGAACGCCGTAAGAACCGTTAGATCGGCATCCGACAGTGTCAGTTTTGCCATGTCATTTAACAGAACAGCCACTCCTCCTACACACAAATCTTCCACGTGAGTGTTAGCAACTGCCGTATGCTCCCTCCGTTCCGAAATGCAGTGCATATAGCTTTATTGAAAATTCGAACCTCGCAAACTTTTACCGAGTTTTCGTGTACCAAATTGCACATGTAGAATACCATGTATATATCATTTCATTCATCTTCGAGAGGTAACTATAAAGATGGGTGAGGAGTCTACAAAGAAAGACCATCGTATCACCCGCAGCAATTTCAAGCATCCTTTAGTGTCGAGGAATATCATAGGAACTCTATATGATATGATTTTTATAGGATTTTTTCCTTTAGAGCCAATTGGTTCATAGGAATAGATTCATATACTCCACATTTCAAAGGAAATAAACATGATATCATTTCTATAGCTTTAGAGCCACTTGGTTCATATGAATGGATTCCTATACTCCCTTAATTTCAAAGGAAAATAAACATTAGCGTATATTCAATAGAAAAGTTCCTATGATATGAACCAAATTACATCTCTTTTCTAATCCCTCCTCATAGGAATTGAGATACATGTCATCTCTAGATTCAATAGAAAAGTTCCTATGATGTGAACCAAATGACATCTCTTTTCCAATCCCTACTCATAGGAATTGAGATGCTCCATGTCATCTCTTTCCCTACAACTTCCATGTATACATCTTCTATTCCTAAATAGATAGTACAACCCACTAGTAGCTTTTTTCCAAAACATGCAACTATGGCACAAGAACTATATAGTGTGCCAATAACTTTGAAAGATGGTCGCTGGATGAAGCTAACCCGACAGTGCAGAGATAGGCAAATCCGAGCACTACTGGCCGTTGGATATCATCAACATTCCACCAGATCTGCCACATGTACAATTTAGAAGACTCCATGGTTGAACTTAAGCATAATGCACAAACCTCAAAACACAAGCACTTCTCCTTTGTTCTAGAATCTTCTGTATCATAATTGATTATTTTTTCTAAATGAATTGCCATTATTTGTTTTTTACTTTATGATTTACAATGCACAACCCCATGAATCTTAACATTTTTATAAAACTAATTGATTTTGAATGAGATGAACTATAAGAACTAAACGAACATCTACATCATGCATATATGACTCAAAGCTTTACATGCTATAGTGTGTATTTATTCATAATTTGGTTTCGAAATCTCATGCGTTCAATACATGTGTACCTTACTAGTTTTGAGTAGAGTAGCAAATTTCACGCGGCCCCGGGTATATCAAAATGCAGGGCCCATGCATCATTGCCTTTCGGTCGAACCTACGTCCACAATTTTTTGTACGTACTATATCTCCACTGGTCCCCGAACCCAAAATGCTGCCTCGTTCCCGTAAAACCAAGCGGCCCACACATATTTAAGGCGTCGACTCGAACCCGTTTACTACGACGTGGCCCCGCACGCCGTAGTACTCCTACAAACCCTACCGCCGCACTCATCATCGGTTTTCTTCAAGAGGACGAGGGAGAAGCCGATTTGTAGTGGAGGCGCTTTCAAAAAAAGGATCTGTAGTGGAGACCCCTACCCTAGGGTGCCCTAGGTAGCTGCCGCACGCATCATTGTTTTCTCTTTTCTTTATGCTCTTGCGCCCTAGAGTGAAATGATGGTTGCTTCGTCCGTCCAGCTTAATGCGGGAAAGGTGGGGCTTTGTGATTTGACCCCTCATCGCTCATTTTCTACTACTGCGGCGCTACGACCGGGGTGCCTCCAATTCCAACCGCTGCTCCGAACTGTAATTTGGTGCATCGCACGTGGAACAAGACGGTGGATGAGCCACATGTCGGCCAAAGGGGTCCTGTTAAGTGTGTCGCCATTTCGTGTGCGGACTGACCCTGCTTGAGTTGCTACGCCAACACGACAGGAGCAGCCTACCACTTGGTTTTGCTCCTTGGTGAATCCCGACTATATTGATCTAAAAAGATACGTGCTGAACTACCCTCTCCGTCTTGGTTTTTTTATTTTTAGGCGTCTCGGTTTATAGGGCCTGCACGTAGTTCTAGGTCATCCATTTGACTAACTAAATATGAGTTACTATGTCACAAAAAGTATATCATTGGATTCTTAAGCGGATGTAGTTGTATTTAAAAGTCGAGGGCGGGGCTTTTCCTGCGCGGTAGGCGGGGCAGTTCCGCCTAGTCGGTTCGACAGAGACGCGAGAAGACGAGGGAGTAGGCTGCTGCAAACGTAGGGCTGTGTGATTTGACAGCGAGTTACTGCTGGACAGGTGGGGCCCCGTGATTTGACTTGCCATTATCATTTTAACTGCGGCGCTACGACCGGCGTGAGTCTCCCGATTCCTGACCACCTCCATTATGAAGAAAGAGATAGAGAGGAGTAAAAAAATACACTTATAGCCAACCTTATAGCCAACCTTGTTGTAGTATGAGTGACTAAGTGATGACTATGTATGACATGCCAACATCAGATAGCCTAACACACCGTGTTAAATCTCCAAGGGCGCGACCGCGCGAGCGACGCGACGGTCGTGGTAGGCGCGACCATGATACGGGCTGCTGGCAGCCCTTGGATCTGAGATCAAACGGTCGCATGCTAAGTTGCTGAAAATTTGCAGAATAACCCTCCAGGATAGGATATTCACCCATAGGTCTAGAATCACGCCATGCAACCGTTCGATCTCAGATCCAAGGGCTCTCGGAAGCCCGTATCATGGGAGAATGGAAAGCCACTACCCTGCCGTTCGCACGCTGGCAGTTCGCTCCTACTCGTCCCCGCACGTCCTTCAATACTACGGCGGTTCGCTCCTAGTCGTCCCGTCCATTCACATTACGGCAGTTCCACTAATCCTAACCCTCCTCCCAAATCCATGGCGTCCCAAATCTCCACGATCGGCGGTGAGTACAAGGTTTGAACCATCACCGGCGATGAGTTCGACGTCATCTACACCCGTTCTTCCGCGACGGTGAAAGGATGCCTTTCTCGCTTCAGACGCATGTTCGAAAACTCAGATGATGAGTGGGTCGCTGGGCTAGATGTTGAGTACACCACAGTCCTGGGACCAGAGAAGGATCTAAAGGACGAAGAGAGGAAGAAGCCCGCCGTGATCCAGGTTTGCGTACATAATGTTTGCTTGGTCTACCACATATGCCATGCCGATGTTGAGTGCCAGGATTTTAAGAACTTCCTCAAGGACAAAACAGTGAAATTCGTTACTGTAGACTTTAAGAACGACAAGGATGTCCTGCGTCGGATAGGTCTCGTTGTAGGCAACCCCTTCGACCTCCAGAAGAATCGGCTGGTGTCCTCTCGTCAGCCTTCAATGCTGACCCTGGTAGGAGCCATGGTTCATCCTTCATACGGTAAACTGGAGAAACCTCCATACAAGTTTCATCGTCATGCATGGCAGCGGAATGTACTAGATATAGACCACATCCACTATGCTGCAATGGATGGCTACCTTTGCTTCAATATCTACAAGGGTTGGATGAAAAGCAACAGCCAAGTGTGCGGTTTAAGCAAAGAAGTATCGGCCAAGAGGGAGAGGGACACAGACGAAGTCGAGGACGTGGACGAGGACTCCGAGTAAGGTGGCAGTTTTGTTGCTCATGGTGGTTCTAAACTTCTAATGCAGTGTCTACCGGATTAGTTGCATAGTTTAATTTCAGGTGTGCTCAGTTTAATTTGAGGGGTGTGTTGTGCTGAGCCCCCAGCAGAACTATGTTATGTTTCTTCTCGTTACTTTAACTCTTCAGTATGTACATACTACTAGTATTTCTTTAATAGAATTTAGCACCCCAATTAAGCACGTACTAGCTTTTTTAATAGTACTATATGCATAATTTGGCGACGAGCGCTCTCTATATGTACCACCTTTTTTTTAATTTCAATTTTTGCTCCATGGCGCAATCCATCGATAGTACTACTGTACAAAAGTATACATTTTTTAAAAGGCTAGAGTACTGTTCATCACATATATAGCCAGTTAAATTCTCAACCTAGAACGACGTGCATGCCATGTAGTAAACCGATACGGAGGAAGTATAGTAAAAATGAGGTGATTTTACCGAGCGATCGGCGGGGGAGCATGGCCTGTCATGCGGTCCCACGTGTCATGATGTACCAAGGCGATGCGCGTGTCCCTCTTGAGGCAGAAGCAATACTACGTGGTTTGAGATGATGGCGAACCGAAGTGTGAAATAATGGTTGCTTCGTCCGTCTGGGAAGGTGCGGCATTGTGATTTGACGTCTCATTGCTCATTACTACTACTGGGCCGGTACGAGTGGGGTGCGTCCCCCCTGCTGTTCTGCACTGTTATTTGGTGCTTGACACGTCGACCCGGTTGCTATATGTCCCACATGTCGGCGACAGGAAGTACAGAATTCATGAAAGGGAGCGTCGACGGAGGAGTATACTACAGAATTCATGAAAGGGAGCGACTTAGTTTTGGAAAAATCTGTTTTTACGGAGTACGTACCCACTAGGGTTTATAGGGCTCATCTAAAAAACATTCGTTTTTCCGTTTGATAAGTCTCAATTCTACTATACTAGTAGTAGTACCATTACATGTTGGATTTTGAGGTGCGTTAGATCACCCGACGCAAGCAGTGTCAAGAGGAAACTAACCAATGCATGTACAAGTTCATGGAAATTTAGTGGTCATTCATGCATTCGTTCTAATTAATGCCTCGGTAAACATAACTTCTTGAGAAAAACGAGCGTACTAATTACTTGTGCAAACTACGAAATTAATTCGACCACTCACCGTCTACCTTGGTTGGAGAGATTTTGAAATTGAGCCATAAACTGGAAAGGAGGGAGTAGTAACTTTTGTCTCGATTACTATTTGTGGCCTTGTATAGATGCAAAATGTATTTTTTATAGTGGCCTTGTATAAGTAAATGGAGGGAGTACTAACCAAAGTACGTAGTAGGGACGAGGAGTAAACGGAGGGAGTAGTAAAATTTTCTCCTCGTGCTGCGAGCCACCGCGCGCGTGGGCGAGGGAGCGGGCGTAAAGGCGTACAGTAGTAGTAGTACTACTACTACTCGTAAGCAAGCTTCACCTCATCCTGCGAGCCACCGCGCCCGTGGGCGGGGGAGACGGCGTACTAAGCAAGCTTCTCCTCGTTCTGCGAGTTGACGGGACACATCAAAAGTACTCCAGTGTATAGAGCCTTGCCTCTAAGGTAGGCCCCACATGGTTTGCCTCTTTTTTTAATTTAACATAACGCGTCAAGTCGCAATTTGTTTGTTCACCCGTGGTAGACGATCCTCCCTCCACCAAGTGGACAACCAGTACACGTGCCAAATTACCACGTGGGCTGCCTTTTTCGTACAGAAATGAGCTCCACCGTGTACCCGCGCGGGTGTGGTTGGGAAAGAGACGGGAGTACGTGCGCCGTGCGTGCACCTCTTCTCTTCGTGCACGTCCCCCACCTACGTGGGTGTGTGTGAGAGAGATACAAACCTAGACATAATGCGCCGTCCATCCCCATGCCTCCGCCCAGTCCGACCACCAGTCACCACCACGCCCCACTCCTCCTCACCTTATCTCTCATCTTTCTCCCTCCATTTTTATATACAAGGGGCCACTATCAAAATTACAATTTGCAGATATACAAGGCCACTAACACTAATCGATGCAATATTAATGGTGTTTGCCTCGTGGTACTAGCAAAGGAGGACATTAATTATCCCTTGCATGCATGCGGGAGTTTGTAAAAAATGCATCTTGATGTTCCGTGCAATGCACGGGCATCTTGCTAGTCCATGAAAACAACACATGGCAAAATTCCACGGCGAACGAGGGATTTGAATCTGTTGGGAGGGGCTGTTTGGATCTTGCCCGGGGTAGCCAAAATATTGGCGACCCTTTTGTCCACCGGTGCCTTTGCCACCGATGAACGAGGAATGGCTCGGGTGCTCATGCTGTCATGCATCCTCCAGCGCGCACGTTGGAGACGAGCTCGCACGAGCTGTGTTTTTTGTCCCACAACGCCGCCCGAGCCGCCCGCAGACCGACCGGCGACCCGCAAATTACGCCATCCAACCGTAGCCGCACACATTATGACAGCAACTCAACCAACCGGACGAAATTCACGCAAACACGTAGACAAACTGATATTTCATATAAACAACGACGGAAATCATATAAAATACCGGATTTTCATACAAACATGACGGATTTCATTACATTCAAATGAACTACGCGGTGCTAGTTCTGGACAGCACAGGTATATAATACCTGGCCTAAATGGTCGCCCGCCGATCGATTTGTGTTCCTCATGTCCGGCAGCACGATCACCGGACTGCCGGGAGCCCCGGAGGTATATGCTTCAGCGCAAAGGACGGCTCGCTTCCCCACTGCCCAACTGATATCATTGGCTGGTGCCGAAGATGATGGTGGCCGGCACCGGTTCGAGTTCATCACCGGCCACTACTTCGCCATGGCCGGCACCGGCTCGAGTTCATCCTAACATTCCCCTCTTCCGTGGAGCCCATGCGGGGTCGACGAAGGTCCTCGCAACAAAAGGATCCGGCAAGACACCTGCTGTGTACGCCGGCGTCGCCTCCGCGGTGGCCTTCATGGGACCCAAGCGGCGGCGGCCTCCCGTGTTCTACTTCTCCTCGATGATGGCGGCGGACGCGGAGGCGCTGGCCACCGACTCGTCGCTCTCCGCGCACCCGGCTTCTGTCGCTGCTTGCATGGCGCGGCCGCCGGCATGGGAGTCTCGGCCACAGAAACGGGAGACGCGGTACGAGGCGGCGGCGTGGACGGCAGCAACGACGCCCGTGCGCCGCTCCTCGTCGAGCTGGCCTGGAGCGGCGAGTTGCTGAACCGCGCGCCGGCTTGGGGCGGCAACTGGCTCCGTCGGGCGAGGGGAGGGAGGTGGATCAGCGAGCTGCATAGCTCGTATCCGGCGGGCTACCCAGCCGGCTTGGATGCGGAATAACTACTCTTCGTAAGCCATTGTAAGAGTGGACAAAATGGTGGAGGAGATAGGGGAGCGGCGGAGGTGTGCGATTCTTGGCCGGCGTTTGGCCTCGTTTAAATAGGAGATTAAATAGACGGCGGACGGGAGGAGCTCGGCCGGCGTTGCGTTTAACGCCGGCCCGGTCATGAACGGACGTGTGTCCAGAGTGGGTTTCTCGGCTTCCACACGGGCGGGTTTCATGGAGGCGTTTGAATGCGGCACGGAGGCGTGTTCAGCCGGGCGTGCCGCGAGTGGCGCCCTCGACTCTGACCTAGGACACCGCGCCGTTCTTCCACTGACGTGTGGGCTCTTTGGGTGCATGGCCTGCATGTCAGTGACCCAACGCAGGCAGCGCACAGCAGAGGAACCTTTGGTGGGCCAGGGCGGTCAGAAGCGGGCATTTCATAAACCGATGATTGTTCATTGAGTGTGACGTCATCTTTTTCATGTAGATAAGCCTACTATGTTGATAGCCCGTTCGATACGTTGTGATTCATAAAGACCGCTGCAAACATCAATGTTCTGCTTATCACAGATAAGATTGATTAATACCCGTAACAATCCATGTCCTTAACAAAGGGTGCATGCACGTATAGGTTGAGCGTGTGTCTTGCGTCGTGTGCTGTGTGCATGCAGGCGTGCGAGTGTTGCGTGCGTGCAAGGGTACGTTTCAGTGTTGCATGCATGGGTGCGTACGTGCGTGTGTTCGTGAGTGCATGTGTACGTGTCAGTGTTGCACGCCAGCATGCGTGCGTGTGTACGTGTCAGTGTTGCACGCCTACATGCGTGCGTGTCTTGCGTGCGTGCATGTGTACGTGCGGGGTGAGGCTACACGTCAGTCGACTGACTTTTTCATCTCTGGTCATTAGATTTTCCAGCCGTTGGATACGAAATCAAGGGCCTCCAGTTTATCATCAAACTCCACCCCCCCTGAGCCGCCAGCCACCACCGGCCGAACCGCCAGCCCCCGCCGCCCGCGGCCGGCCCGCCCTCCCCGAAACCACTCCCCACCGCCGGTCCGCCGCCGCACCGGCCATCCCTCTAGCCCCCCCCCCCGCCGAGCTTTTTCTCCGGGGATCCCCACCCCACCGCCCAATGAACGCCCCCAACCGCCGGTGACTGCCAACCAGAGGTCTCACGACTTCGAATACCCACCGACCACTAATTTATTACCATTTCTGTCCTTCATATACGCGCTGACGGGTGGGCCCTATGGTAATGTGCGCTGCTGAATGTGGACCGTTTGACTGGTCAATTGATCGTGTTATCAACAAATTACGGAGCTGTATGGTGAGCCAGTGACCGTATGATCACCCTAAAATGTACTCCTATTTTATTAACACAGTACAGACTCAAACTACCATTTCTTTCTTTCATATACGGGCTGACAGGTGGGCCCCACGGTTACGCGCCCCGATGGTGCAACACTAGTTGCGCCGCGTGGAACGTTTGACTGGTCAATTGATTGTGTCATCAACAAAATACGGAGTTGTACGGGTGAGCCAGTGACCGTATAATCATGATATGTATTTGTTTAACACGGTACAGACGCAAGGGCTCATATATACGCGCAAGCACTCACCGCTATAAGCGCACACACGCGAACCCTACCCCTATGAGCACCTTCGAGAGAGTGGGCCAGCATATATGATCTTGAGATTTTACGAAGTCACCATAGGTGCCTCGTAGTCGAGTGGAACGTCTCCTCCCACTGAACGTACATCGCCGGAAAATACTGAAATTAACACAAGATAAATGCGAGCACCGGGACTTTAACCTTGGTGGGCTCGAGAAACCACTGTCCTCTAACCATCCAACCACATGTTGGTTAGCACGACAAAATGTATGTGGTGACCGTGATGAGCTTATTCTGAAGTCCAGTGACCATATCGTGCTTTCGCTTCAAATACAATGACCGTAAGTGTCGTCAACAAAATACGGAGCACGCATCAAATGCAAAGTCCGTCAGTGTCATCAACAAAATATGGAGACGTATCGTGAGCTAGATACCGTTGTACTATTGTATATGCTTATTTTCTTAGTGGCCGATTGCGTGTGTGGTGTGGTGGGCACATCATTTCTAGTTGTGGTGGGTCAACATGAAGACTCATGGGTCGGTTCCATCCTGCGCCACATATAGGTTGGACCGAGACGTGTTATACGAAGACCCATGTGGAGGACTCGGCGTACAACACGAAGCTACCAGAGTCGCGGAGGACTCTATCCCCACTGGTGATAAGCCGACTATATATGATTTGTAACCCTAGGCCCTTAGTATGTTATACAAGCTTGGGGGCTAGTTCGTCGATAGTATACACACACGCACAATGCCTGGTATTCACGTGTACTTTGTACACACCCCTATCACTAATATACAGTACCAGGAGTAGGCTCTTTCTTCAACTGCAAGGGTCCGATCCGAACTAGGGTAAAACTTTGCCTCGTATTACCATCCAGCCTAACAGCCAGGGATATCCTACCGAATGATATGATGAAATCATATCTGCCAACTACTAAGAGAGAGGTGTGTCGGGGGGGGCAATGTGTGCGAGAGAGGCCTAAAGATAATGTGCGTGCGGGAGACACGTAGGCACATATATGTGCGTATAGAGGGCTAGTAGAGACCGTGCATGTGTATATATGCATGTGAGAGAAATAGTGTTTTCCAACTGAGATTAGTGAAAAGAGTGGTACATAGTAGTCAGAAAGAGAGAGAGAGAAACAGAGAGAGCATGTGCGTGAGACACCCCGACACCCTGAGAGAGATTGTGAGCATGTGTGAAAGAGAAATGCCGATGCATATAAAGTGTGTGCACTTATGCGTTAGATAGAGAGATATATAACGCGTTTGTGAGAACGGGGCGAGGCATAGTGCATCTACGTGTAAAAGGCGGTTCTACGCATTAAATTAAAATATAAATGGCATTATTATTTTTGGATGAGATCATGAATTTTGCAAATTGCGTATGGACGAAAATCGGTCTATCAGACACCCATACTCTATTGAATTCTAGCATGTGCATGTGTTTATTTCATATTATCGATCCATAGAGTGAGAGCGGTTTGAAATACAGGCAATGGATGCTTTTGCAATTCATATATAAACATTAATTAGTGCACTCCATGTTGTTAGTGTGAAGCACTTTATACATTTGTCACTTGCATGGATACATTCCAAATTGCTAGCTACGAAATAGAATACATGTCGAATTCAACATAAAGGGGGTTTCGAAGATTCGAATTCATAGGAAGTGCATTCATCTATTTGAACCCGAGATAATGGCATTTGTAAATCAGATGTAAAAGGGGGCATCAATCTTTGTTGTGAGTTTGAACATGCTATATATATTCATACGCATATCTAACTTTTTTTTGCAACCAAGGAGATTATATCTGGAACCATGCATGAACTGAGGTAAGTTGCATATTTTTTAATATATACTCGTGTACAATGTATATTCAAATGTACCCCCTCCATTCCAAAATAATCGTAGCTTTAGGATTTTCAAGAGTAAAGATTTGTGAAGTTTGACAAATCCTGAAAGTTCAATTCAAGAGAACCGAAAACGTTAATGCTTCTGCTCCCAAATATTGAACGAAGCGCCAAATAGGCCTCTGGTCACCCGAAACCGCGCGAGACTAATGTTTTGGTGGTAGGAAATTACTGTCCTGACTCTGGCCCGTGTAGCCTATCGGCCCGATGTCCAAAGGTCTAAACCGGGGTAGGTTTGTAACTTCACCAAGACGCCAGTCTCAACCGCCTCCGAGAAGCATTCATACGCCGTGGGCGCCTACCCATGCGCTCGGCCGAAATCTATCCCGCCCACATTTGGGACACCTGACATGACTGTCCTACCCCCAACCCGCAATATGTCCGAAATTTTAGATGGGGGCAAAGTTTGTAACTTTCCCCAAATTTCAAACAAGCGCGTCTCAAACCGAAACATTGTTCCCCCTTAGTTCCCCGCCTCCCTCCGTTTCCCCATTCATACTCCGTGGGCGCGAAAACGCCCTCTCCACCAGCCGCGAAACCCCAGCCTCCTCCGTCCTCCACCCCATAGCGGCCAATCCACCGCCGCCCTCCTCCATCACGCCGGAGCCGGTACCCCGACATCGTCGTCCAACGCAACCGCAACCGCAACGCCCTCAAGGACTTAGCAGCTGAAGCCGAGGCAGAGCTGCCTCCACGACGCCGACGCTGACGTGCGCCGTACCAGAACCACTCCGACCACGCCGTCCTGCGCCTCACTGCTGCGGCTCCACTGTCGCAACCGTCTACCGCACCAGAGCTGTTCCCGCTACGCCATCGTTCGCCGCCTCGGATCTTCTTCCCCGCCGCCGACAGACGGCCACCGCACCACACTCAACAACTTGGCCATGGGTTCGTCCAAGGCTGCACCGTCCTCCACAACTTCTAGTTTCCGGCGAACAACAAGAAGATCATCAGAAAAACAGGAGGAGGACACAGCACTTCCAGCAGAAAGAGGTACTCCTCTTCCCGTATTCGTGCAAATCTTACGTCTCCGCTCACACCGTATTCATCCCACGAAAGAAACTAGTTGAGCGCTTCTTACTGCATCTTCTTCGTGATACTAAATGCACAAGGTTTCCTCCCTTTTACTATTTCACCTTTGCTAGAGGTCAGTAGCCCGCCTGGATTTCAATTCAGGGTTAGTCGAACCACAATTAAAAGAAGCAGCACCCGCTTAGGCGCGCGGAGCACCTAGTCCGCCTGTTCCCCGGGGAAGCGGCGCATCGGTGTCTATCATAGGGGTGTGGGGCGCAGGAGCTGCTTGTGCCCGATCTGGAGGTCGGCGGGGCTTGAATGGATGGCCGGGGGGGGGGGGGTGCGGTGAGGTCGAGGGGAGGGCGCAGGCAGGGGAGGAATACTGGGCCGGTGGTCGCTGGCGTTTCGAGGAAGATCATCAACACTGACTGGCTGGAGGTAGATGAAGGCGATCTGCCCATTCTTTGTACATCGGATGGTGCATAAAAAAATGGACTGACCTATTTGCTTTCAGTCGACTGTTATTTTCATAGAATCCTGTAGTAATTTAGTGTGCCATGCATGTTGTAGAGCTATCATATGTCTCCCATCATTTATTTCTCACCGACCTGCTATCTGCTACCTTTACACTGTACTAATTGTGCACACACTTCACCAATACTCACACTATTGTTTTTTTATGCATGGGTATTTCAGACTCTGACGCAGTGTTGATGAATGCAGAAAAGAAAAGACAGATGTCGCTCCAGTGTAATTCAAAGATAAGCAATAAGCATTTCAGCGCTCTAATGGGTGCAGTGTCAGCAGTTGGAGACGGTAAACATAGCTCTGTAGTTGATGATCTCAATTGCCACACACAACCATCCCAGGTGCTTGCTTTAACTTTGCGCTGTCAAATGTGGTTGCATGTTGCATACGGTGTCTAGCTTGTATTGCTTCCAATTTGGTTAAATTGCATCTGCTTACTTTACACATTATACCTTTGATAATGACATGCCTTCCTGTTTTTGATACATACTACATATGTCTATTAACCATGTTCGTTGTCAGGACCCCGATTCCAAGTCACACCGATCTAGCCTGTAACACCTCATATCACTTTGCGGCCTCACGCACGGTATTCCCACGGGTGTCGCCTTACCATGGCCCGGGACCGTTTGCGCCTTTTGGCTCACGCATATGATAATGTCGCTAGCATCCATATGACAGAGAACCGGGGCCGACATGACTAGTCGTGAACCCAAAGTGGCACTAACTTACGGGGACAGGCATACATGAATCAACATCGAGCATGTCGGTCAGCAGCGTGCGAATCCGGGCTGTAGCACTGGGCTAACAGGACTCCGGATGTCACCGCGTGACATTTCCCCGAAGGGACAGACACAGGAACAAAGTGAATCACATGCCGGCCAGTCAAGTGTTCTAGAGCAGTAGTGGTGGGCTAGCAGGACTCTGGTGAACCGGGTTGTAGCGCACTACTATGGCACTTGGAAGCACAAGACTACATTTCCCCATAAGAGAGGCTACCAAGGATAAACAACTAGGTTGTCGGATCCCACACATACCAATCATTTCAATCACACACACAATATGCTCGATATGTGTAAATACAACATGGCATCACAACATAACTCTACGACTCAAGTATTTATTCATTAGGCTCCGAAGAGCCAGATATTACAGACATGGGTCTCATGACCTAGCATTCAGAGCATACCAGACAAAGCACATGCGGAAGCTTAACATGCCTGAGTACAGACATCTACAAATGAAAAAGGCTGAGAAGCGTGACTAACTACCGGTTCCTACCGAGGGCACAAGATCGTAGCTGAGGTAACAAGCTAAACGTCGAAGTCCACGTGGAACTATTAGCGAGACAGAAGTCTCTCTGGAAAAACATAAATTAAGCAAACGTGAGTACAAATGTACCCAACAAGACTTACATCAGAACTAACTACATATGCATCGGTATCAACAAAGGGGTAGTGGAGTTTAACTGCAGCAAGCCAGCTTTGACTCAGTGGCTAACTTGAACTACGACTGCAAGCAACTCTTTTGAGGTGGCGCACACGAGTCCACATATTCACCATATCAATACACCACTATGGATCCGCTCCCGTCTCTCTACAAGAACGCCATCCATAGCACTCACGCTTATCTTGCGCATTTTAGAGTATCCACTTTCACTTGTCTATGAACGATGCAAGGGGTCCAAGTTTCCATATCCGAGGAATCCGGCTATTCAAATAGATAATGATAACCCTGCAGGGGTGTACTTCTTCACACACGCTCTCGCCACTTACCACCATGTACACATCGTGTATCTCGGCAACCTTCAAGCGGAAGCCTGGCGAGGGAGTCAGCCACGACCTGACTAACCAACAAGTCTCTAGTCCAGGTTTATCGCCTATTCGGGTTCCATCCGCAAGGAGATTCGGCCGGGGTGTCGCTCACGGCCCCAAATGATGTGTACAGGGTTCCCAAGCCCAACATCCGTGTGCCACTTGGTACACCGGGCCACTGTGCCTAGTCTGTCCCAAGCCCACCTGTACCGGGTGCCACTTGGTAGACTACTAACACTACCTACAAACACCAGAAACTAGTTGCAACTCCTGGACAGAGATCAGGTTGATTAAAAAGTCGAGAGGGGCACTTAAGCATTCCAATGCGTGGTAGTAGCTGTTCATGGATCACAAACACAAAACTCAGTTCCTAAGGACGACTGCAATGAGACAACCCACCATGTACTCCTACATGGCCTCTCACCGCTACCTTTACCAAATCGTGTTCACACACTTAGCTCTCAACAGTAGGACATGTTCACCACATTCCAATTCATCCCCTATGAATCAGACCTGACTCAACTCTAAGCAGTAGGAGACATGACAAAAAAACATGAATGAGTAGGCACATCAGGGCTCAAACAACTCCTACTCATGCTAGTGGGTTTCATCTATTTACTGTGGCAATGACAGGTCATGCAGAGGAAAGGGGTTCAGCTACCGCAACATGTAACAGTTGAAACATTGTTGTCCTAATGCAGTAAAAGAGAGCAGGCACGAGAGAGTGGGATTGTATCAGAATGAACACGGGGGTTTTACTTGCCTGGCACTTCTGAAGATAATATAGTTCTTCATCGGTGTCATCGATCAATCGTTGGAACCACGTCTATCGGGGGGGGGGGGACAATCGCCGGCAAACACAGAAAGAATATAATCAATGCAATGCACAATATGATGCATGATCATGACATGTCAATATGCTGTGATTTGTACTAATGCATCTAGCAACAATTTAAATGAAGTCCATATGAACCAAGGGTTCTTATGCAAACTCCATAAGGGGTATTTAAAATGCCATTATCATGTTTTCACTTATACAGGGGGTATAAGTTGGTTGAGCATGCATGAAAGTAGCATAAATGGATAGATTGGATTTTTTTGATAATTTTTCATATATAAATTATTTCATTTGGAGTTACGGTTGAATTTCTATGATTTTTAGAAGTTTTGGGCATTTTTTGAAAATAATAAATCATTTAAGATTTATTTAAATTCCAGAAAGGAATTATTGTGTCAGCATGACCTCATAGTTACGTCAGCAGGTTAATGGCTCGGTCCAGGTCAAACTTGACGTGTGGGTCCCAATGGTCAGTGACTTAGCTAATTAACATGGTCAATTAGCATTAGGTTAAACCTAATTATACTGTCGGCGAGGACGGGGCCCGCATGTTAGTGAGTCAGTGGCTTAACTAATCTTCAATTAGAAATTAAACCTAATTAGCAGGGCCATGGGCCGACCTGTGATTGACCCAGGGAGTCAAACCCCTGGTCAAGAGGGTCAACATGCCGGTGGCTTGACGCCGGTGATGACAGACGCGACGGAGAGGCTCGGGTTTCGCCGTCCGGCGATAGTTTGACTCGCGGTTTGGCTCTACACGCAGCTAGAAGTGCGCCACATCCAATAGAGCAGGTGGCTGGGTGAGAGGGGGCCAAAAACGGCGACTGCAACAACGGCAGGCGGCGGCCGGAGTTCGGGTGACGACGGATTCGTCGCTACGGTGTGCAAAACGACCGGTTCTCGACGCCTACTATACCTACGCATGCCCACAAGCCCTTTGGACACGCTGGCACGACCAAATGGTCGCCGGAGCAACTCCGTCAACGAGCCCGAGCGGCAGCGAGATTTGGCCACGGTAGGAATCACAGCTAGAGGGCGAGAGGAGCAGCGGGGTTAGGGGGGAAGAGAGAGGAGCTCACAGCGGTTTCTACGGTGGCCTCGGCGAGCTCAGGGAGGGGCTGGTGATGGTAGGAGGTCGAAGGCGATCTCGGTCGTTCGAGGTTGAAGAAGGCGATGGAGGTGGTGCTGCGGGGGTGTCCGGCATCGCTTGGCTCGTTGGAGACGAAGATGAAGACGTTGCGGTGCTTCTGGGCATGTCGAGGGGATGAGGGAGAGGCGATGGCCGCGGTGATGCTCATCGACGGCGGCGGGCGCGTTCGGTGAGGAGAACAGAGGAGGGGGAGGGCTTCCGGGGGAGAGAGGGACGAACGAGGGGGTCGAGGCGGCGCCGAGGAGAGGACGCGAGGCGTCGCGGTGGCCAGGCGACGCAGGCAGGTAGCCTGGTGGCGTGGTGCCCGCGCGCGCGCCGTGCGCTGTCCCTCCTCTGCCTACTGGCAAAGGTTAGGGATGACTGGCACCAAGCCAGGTGGGCCGGGCCAGCACAGGTGAGGCCCAGGTAAGCATCCCTCCCTCTCTGTTTTCTAATTTTGTTCTGTTTTTCTATTTTGCAGATTTGTTTTAATTTGGTTTTTCAGACCAAATCACTTTTTAAAAATTCTGAAAATAGTTATGGGCACTAAAATATTTGTTCCAGAGGCCCTCAACTATTTCCAGAATTGTTGGGGCATTTAAAAATATTAATAGTATTTAAATGCTCCAATTCAAATACAATAAGAATTAATTCAAAAATCCAGAATGGCCTAAAAATATGTTCATCATTTTTGGCAGAGGTTTTCACCTTTATCAAAAATCATGAAATTTTTTAAAGGGCATTCTGGGTTCATTGAAAAGATTTAAACTTGAACCTTAGTTGAATTGATTTAGTGCTAGGGTTTCAACATCCCCATTTCAAGTTTCTTTGGGAAATACACATGATGACATGATGAGCAAGCAAAGTCAAACAAGAGCTGATCCGAGTCTGTGACAGCTCACCCCGACTAAACAAGAATCTCGTCCCGAGATTCAAGCGTAGGATAAAAGGAAGAGGGGACTCGAACTATCACAATCTTCTCGATCCAACTGCCCTTCCCGAGGATGTTTATTCATTGCGTCATCTTGATCTTGACGTCTTTGCTTTCGGGATCTTCATCCAACATGATGACGACAGAAAGAAATTCTACAGGAATCGATCTCCTCAAAGATCGAGCACTCAAGATCAACTCACGAGTGAGACATCACAACATTTCTCGAGCTGAGACACAAAGCATACATCTAGAGGGATGGAGTGAAACAGATGACTAAGGTTCTAGCTGATAAGCACAAATCCATGCTTAGAAAGATGGTGGATGGTGTCAAGGTGGCGAGGATATGATTGCCATGATTACCTAATGGGGCACCTCAGGGAAGGTGACTCATAGAGCTATTCCCTTAAGTGGCAAAAAGAATTACTTTTGATATAATGATCATTGAAACTCTTTATGCCAGCCTAAGACAATCACAAACGATCATTCGAGGAGGTTCGAAAGAATGGCATATATCGACTAGAATTGATGATGTGGACTACCTTGTTGAAGACAATGCAATGGATGCTTTTTAGCTTATCATCGGAAATGGATGGGACCCATGGTAGGACCACTTTCGAAGATGATCTTGGACAACAAGAAATTGGCACAACGGCGATGCAAGCTGGGAACAAAATGCAAATGTTGGGAATGTTCCAACCATCATATCTGCCTGAGATTCAGATCCGATTGGTGACAAGGTACTTCAGACTCAGCATGTCTTAAGAGAAAGGTTGCAACACAAATTGATGAGATGGCGTTGCGAGATTCTCGGGAGATGAACTACGATAGCAAGTTCCAAAACATGAGCGGGTTCTGCTACTCGCATGTGAACACGCTGTCCCAGACAAGCATGACCACGTAGTAGTCTTACGACAAAACACTACCGAGTTCTGGTCGGGAACCATCATCGAGGATATCAAAGTCCTTGTGCACTTATCGATGAACTTCTTATCCTTGAACAAGTCAATCAATGGCTTGGTGTGCTAGGAAATACATATGGAATGAAGGTAGCGAGCCTATCAAACCATAGAATACTTCGCACGTATGCGTGACTGATTTGGGATGATTCTAGAGGAAAAAAAACGAACTTTCTTGAATTCACGGCGGCAACTTACACCTAATGCACGTGAACTTGGAGAAAGTCACTTCTTTCACCAAACATATACCTCATGAGTGGAACACGAAGGAAATGCTTACAAAGTTTCCAACACTAGCTTAATGTTTAACATGAATCATGGGGGAGACAAGATGCTGCTGATGGGCTCAACAGCAACTCATCGGAATTTCCATATCACTGGACTTCCACCATTATGTGAACAATGTGATAGTATTGGTCAGACCAAAAGATGTAATGGTGTATGCTCGAGGAGTCAACCACGAGTAGACAACATTACGAATATCGTTGGTTCTGATTTGATTTGACGATAGCCCACACTCAAATCAAGGATTGGATAAGATAATAGCACCGACAACTGATCACAAGGATCAATCGAGGAAGATATCATCTTTCTTCAATTAACACACACAAACACAAGGATATCCCTTAGAGATGAACTAAGTTAAGCAAAGCTTCTACCTTCCAACTCTCCAAGTTGTTGTCTAGCTCAACCAACTAGCTCAGGGGGTAACCGACACAGATTCTTGGAGAATGGCTGGTTTACAAGAAACCAACTTGATCACGAACTCCACATATCGGTCAAGGGACGATCTAGTGATACTTCCGTGAAGATATCCGGAAAATCACGAACCGTTGATATGTTAATAAGATCGAGAACAATCTTGCTTTTTATGGCAAGACGATATGATCAAATGAGCGAGGATTTGACAAAATCCTAACTCATCAATCGAAGGGTGCACCAGAAACAAGGACTAGGTAGCACAATCTATCTTAGAACGATGATTCAATAACCAACATGGTAAGAATGAAATTGTTGTCCTTTAACTACAAAGCAACAAGGCTGCTAGGAGTATTGATTTCACACATCACGGTTCACTTGTCGGGATTCCGGTTGCAACAACACGGAACCAAGGAGCGAATGATGATGCAAGAAGTATCACTGCATCAAGAATTTATAAGAGTTGGTGCAATTATCATGACATTCCTGGCATCAAGAGGGCAATACTTCAGGGTAGAACAGAATCAAAAGCTGGATTGGCATTTTGATCCGCGGAGCACAACTACTTTGACCCAATCCTGGACATGGATGAGGTACTGGAGTTTGTTTCTCCTAGTCATTCTGAAATAGAACAGCTCGACAGACCACAAGAATAATAGACTTTTATGAATGAATGCAATGATATACCCTCGACTATCAATTGATAGACGAAGGTCAGAAACAACTAAGGAGGGACAACTCAAGGAACATATACCTTTTTGAGTTGTGGATGCATAGATTAATATGTCAAACCAAGTTCAACAGGTTTCTTCCAGATAACCCATGCAGAAAAGTAGAACTGCCAGATTCACAATGTAAAATGGAGAACTCATCAAGAGCACTCTGGTTCTGATCTTTTGGTTCAAAAGAACTTCTGCCATAAGCAGTTCATGATATTGGGAAGAAGGAAATACCACGGACCTCGAGGACTATCACAAAGGGTTACTAATATCCTAAAGGAACTAGCAACACTATCAACAGGAAGTGAGTAGAGTGATTCTTGGGTCAAGAACCCATGAGTAGAATACCTACTACTAAATAGCATCACGGGATGCTTTCAAGAATGATGGCCAGAATCATCACATTGGGGATACAAAAGCATTGCTAAATTCTCGAGGACACCTAGGGTCATAATACTAACTCCAACATACACGTCAAGGCAATAGAGTACCTCAACACACTGATTAGTGTGCTTAATCTGGCCCAAAATACAACGGGAACATGGAGGAAAGATTTGCAAGTGCATCAGACTATTTAGAAACCTGGAATGACTCGGACAGCATAACAGCTGTAAATGCTCAAAATGATTTGAGACATCCTGAAAAAATGGTGGCATACCCACTCAACATCACAATATCAAGGTTCTGAGGCCAGCTATGAACATATGGAAGTAGTAGGAACTAAACTGAGGCTTAAATCCATCAATCCTATAAGTCTCTATCATAGTAACTCGTCATCCTGATAGATGGATGAGAAGGCCTAGTTCTTAATCCCCGTAGAAAGGAAGAGGATGACTCAGATCAGAAGGCCATAGGGTAAAGGAGTAAAAAGAGCCTTACGTTCCCTTCCACAATCAATTCCCTTATATAACTAAAGCATTTCTAGACTCGACTTCGACCAGTATGGCTTGGTAATCCTACAGGCAGTCAGGCTCTAATACCAAAGCTGTCAGGACCCCGATTCTAAGTCACACCGATCTAGCCTGTAACACCTCATATCACTTTGCGGCCTCACGCACGGTATTCCCACGGGTGTCGCCTTACCATGGCTCGGGACCGTTTGCGCCTTTTGGCTCACTTATATGATAGTGTCGCTAGCATCCATATGACAGAGAACCCGGGCCGACATGACTAGTCGTGAACCCAAAGTGGCACTAACTTACGGGGACATGCATACATGAATCAACATCAAGCATGTCGGTCAGCAGCGTGCGAATCCGGGCTGTAGCACTGGGCTAACAGGATTCTGGATGTCACCACGTGACATTTCCCCGAAGGGACAGACACAGGAACGAAGTGAAACACATGCCGGCCAGTCAAGTGTTTCGGAGCAGTAGTGCTGGGCTAGCAGGACTCCGGTGAACCGGGCTATAGCGGACTACTATGGCTCTTGGAAGCACAAGACTACATTTCCCCATAAGAGAGGCTACCAAGGATAAACAACTAGGTTGTCGGATCCCACACATACCAAGCATTTCAATCATACACACAATATGCTCGATATGTGTAAATACAACATGGCATCACAACATAACTCTACGACTCAAGTATTTATTCATTAGGCTCCGAAGAGCCAGATATTACAGACATGGGTCTCATGACCCAGCATTCAGAGCATACCAGACAAAGCACATGCGGAAGCTTAACATGTCTGAGTACAGACATCTACAAATGAAAAAGGCTGAGAAGCCTGACTAACTACCGGATCCTGCCGAGGGAACAAGATCGTAGCTGAGGTAACAAGCTAAACGTCGAAGTCCACGTGGAACTACTAGCTAGACTGAAGTCTCTCTGCAAAAACATAAATGAAGAAAATGTGAGTACAAATGTACCCAACAAGACTTACATCAGAACTAACTACATATGCATCGGTATCAAGAAAAGGGGTAGTGGAGTTTAACTACAGCAAGCCAGCTTTGACTTAGTGGCTAACCAGAACTACGACTGCAAGCAACTCTTTTGAGGTGGCGCACACGAGTCCACATATTCACCATATCAATACACCACTATGGATCCGCACCCGTCTCCCTACGAGAACGCCATCCATAGCACTCACGCTTATCTTGTGCATTTTAGAGTATCCACTTTCACTTGTCTATGAACGATGCAAGGGGTCCAAGTTTCCATATCCGAGGAATCCGGCTATTCGAATAGATAATGATAACCCTGCAGGGGTGTACTTCTTCACACACACTCTCGCCACTTACCACCATGTACACATCGTGTATCTCGGCAACCTTCAAGCGGAAGCCTGGCGAGGGAGTTGGCCACGACCTGACTAACCAACAAGTCTCTAGTCTAGGTTTATCGCCAATTCAGGTTCCATCCGCAAGGAGATCCGGCCGGGGTGTCGCTCACGGCCCCAAACGATGTGTATAGGGTTCCCAAGCCCACCATCCGGGTGCCACTTGGTACACCGGGCCACTGTGCCTAGTCTGTCCCAAGCCCACCTATACCGGGTGCCACTTGGTAGACTACTAACACTACCTCCAAACACCAGAAACTAGTTGCAACTCCTGGACAGAGATCAGGTTGACTAATAAGTCGAGAGGGGCATTTAAGCATTCCAATGCGTGGTAGTAGCTGTTCATGGATCACAAACACAGAACTCAGTTCCTAAGGACAGCTGCAATGAGACAACCCACCATGTGCTCCTACATGGCCTCTCACCGCTACCTTTACCAAATCGTGTTCACACACTTAGCTCTCAATAGTAGGACATGTTCACCACATTCCAATTCATCCCCGATGAATCAGACCTGACTCAACTCTAAGCAGTAGTAGGCATGACAAACAAACATGAATGAGTAGGGACATCAGGGCTCAAACAACTCCTACTCATGCTAGTGGGTTTCATCTATTTACTATGGCAATGACAGGTCATGCAGAGGAAAGGGATTCAACTACCGCAACATGTAACAGTTGAAACGTTGTTGTCCTAATGCAGTAAAAGAGAGCAGGAGCGAGAGAGTGGGAGTGTATCGGAATGAACAAGGGGGTTTTGCTTGCCCGGCACTTCTGAAGATAATATAGTTCTTCATCGGTGTCATCGATCAATCGTTGGAACCACGTCTATCGGGGGGGGGGGGGACAATCACCGGCAAACGCAGAAAGAATATAATCAATGCAATGCACAATATGATGCATGATCATGACATGTCAATATGCTGTGATTTGTACTAATGCATCTAGCAACAATTTAAATGAAGTCCATATGAACCAAGGGTTCATATGCAAACTCCATAAGGGGTATTTAAAATGCCATTGTCATGTTTTCACTTATACATGGGGTATAAGTTGGTTGAACATGCATGTAAGTAGCATAAATGGATAGATTGGATTTTTCTGATAATTTTTCATATATAAATTATTTCATTTGGAGTTACGGTTGAATTTCTATGATTTTTAAAAGTTTTGGGCATTTTCTGAAAATAATAAACCATTTAAGATTTGTTTAAATTCCAGAAAGGAATTATTGTGTCAGCATGACCTCAAAGTGACGTCAGCAAGTCAACGGCTCGGTCCAGGTCAAACCTGATGTGTGGGTCCCAATGGTCAGTGACTCAGCTAATTAACAAGGTTAATTAGCATTAGGTTAAACCTAATTATACTGTCGGTGAGGCCGGGGCCCGCATGTCAGTGAGTCAGTGGCTTAACTAATCTTCAATTAGAAATTAAACCTAATTAGCAGGGCCATGGGCCCACCTGTGATTGACCCAGGGAGTCAAACCCCTGGTCAAGAGGGTCAACACGCCGGCGGCTTGACGCCGGCGATGACAGACGCGGCGGAGAGGCTCGGGTTTCGCCGTCCGGCGATAGTTTGACTCGCGGTTTGGCTCTACACGCAGCTAGAAGTGCGCCGCATCCAACGGAGCAGGTGGCTGGGCGAGAGGGGGCCGGAAATGGCGACTGCAACAACGGCAGGCGGCGGCCGGAGTTCGGGTGACGACGGATTCATCACTACAGTGTGCAAAATGACCGGTTCTTGACGCCTACTATACCTACGCATGCCCACAAGCCCTTTGGACACGCTGGCACGACCAAATGGTCGCCGGAGCAACTCCGGCAACGAGCCCGAGCGGCACGAGATTTGGCCACGGTAGGAATCACAGCTAGAGGGCGAGAGGAGCAGCGGTGTTAGGGAGGAAGAGAGAGGAGCTCAGGGCGGTTGCTACGGTGGCCTCGGCGAGCTCGAGGAGGGACTGGTGATGGCAGGAGGTCGGAGGTGATCTCAGCCATCTGAGGTTGAAGAAGGTGATGGAGGTGGTGTTGCGGGTGTGTCCGGCGTCGCTTGGCTCATTGGAGACGAAGATGAAGACGCTACGGAGCTTCTGGGCATGTCGAGGGGACGAGGGAGAGGCGATGGCCGCGGTGATGCTCATCGACGGTGGCGGGCGCGTTCGGTGAGGAGAACAGAGGAGGGGGAGTGCTTTCGGGGGAGAGAGGGACGAACGAGGGGGTCGAGGCGGTGCCGAGGAGAGGACGCGAGGCGTCGCGGTGGCCAGGCGACATAGGCAGGCAGCCTGGTGGCGTGGCGCTCGCGCGCGCGTCGTGCGCTGTCCCTCCTCTGCCTACTGGCAGAGGTTAGGGATGACTGGCACCAAGCCAGGTGGGCTGGGCCAGCACAGGTGAGGCCCAGGTAAGCATCCCTCCCTCTCTGTTTTCTAATTTTGTTCTGTTTTTCTATTTTGCAGATTTGTTTTAATTTGGTTTTTCAGACCAAATCACTTTTTAAAAATTCTAAAAATAGTTATGGGCACTAAAATATTTGTTCCAGAGGCCCTCAACTATTTCCAGAATTTTTGGGGAATTTAAAAATATTAATAGTATTTAAATGCTCCAATTCAAATACAGTAAGAATTAATTCAAAATTCCAAAATGGCCTAAAAATATGTTCATCATTTTTGGCAGAGGTTTTCACCTTTATCAAAAATCATGAACTTTTCTAAAGGGCATTCTGGGTTCATTGAAAAGATTTAAACTTGAACCTTAGTTGAATTGATTTAGTGCTAGGGTTTCAACATCCCCATTTCAAGTTTCTTTGGGAAATACACATGATGACATGATGAGCAAGCAAAGTCAAACAAGAGCTGATCTGAGGCTATGACATTCGTACATCAAACTAATGCTCTTTTGTATCCCTCGTCAATCACTTATGATGAGACAGTCACCCGAGTGGGTTACTGTGAGACGCCCTACTCGTTTAAAGAGTGAAGTGTCATCCTCCCCACATGATTGTCAAGAAACAACAAGGCGAAATGAAGATAGTCAATGTAGCTCTCTAGTTGATCACCGCAATTCCCCCACACCACCATCGCAGGTGCTTGCTCTTACTTGGTAGTGTGATATGTGGTTGCATGTTGCATATGGTGTCTACCATGTAATGCTTCTAATTAGGGTAAATTGCATCTGCTAGTTAACACATTATACCTGTGAATATGACATGCCTTCCTGCTTTTGGTACATACTACGTCTTTCTATTAACCATGTTCTTACATCAAACTACTTTTCTTGTGTATCCCTCATCAATGCTCCTAATTTGTTAAATTGCATCTCCTTAGCTTACACATTATACATGTGAATATGACATGCTGATAACCCACAAGTATAGGGGATCGCAACAGTTTTCGAGGGTAGAGTATTCAACCCAAATTTATTGATTCGACACAAGGGGGGCCAAAGAATATTCTCAAGTATTAGTAGCTGAGTTGTCAATTCAACCACACCTAGAAACTTAATATCTGCAGCAAAGTGTTTAGTAGCAAAGTAATATGATAGTAGTGGTAACAGTAGCAAAAGGTAACAGTAGTAGAAGTAATGTTTTTGGTATTTTGTAGTGATGATAGCAACAGCAACGGGAAGGTAAATAAGCGAAGCACAATATATGGAAAGCTCGTAGGTAATGGATCGGTGATGGAGAATTATGCTGGATGCGGTTCATCATGTAACAGTCATAACCTAGGGTGACATGGAACTAGCTCCAGTTCGTTAATATAATGTAGGCATGTATTCCAAATATAGTCATACGTGCTTACGAAGAAGAACTTGCATGACATCTTTTGTCCTACCCTCCCGTGGTAGCGGGGTCCTTACGGAAACTAAGGGATATTAAGGCCTCCTTTTAATAGAGAACCGGAACAAAGCATTAACACATGGTGAATATATGAACTCCTCAAACTACGGTCATCACCGGTAAGTATCCCGATTATTGTCACTTCGGGGTTAACGGATCATAACACATAATAGGTTAGACTTGCAAGATAGGATCAAGAACACTCATATATTGATGAAAACATAATAGGTTTAGATCTGAAATCATGGCACTCGGGCCCTAGTGACAAGCATTAAGCATAGCAAAGTCATAACAACATCAATCTTAGAACATAGTGGACACTAGGGATCAAACCCTAACAAAACTAACTCGATTACATGATAGATCTCATCCAACCCATCACCGTTCAGCAAGCCTATGATGGAATTACTCATGCACGGCGGTGAGCATCATGAAATTGGTGATGGAGGATGGTTGATGATGACGATGGCGCCGGATTCCCCTCTCCGGATCCCCGAACGAACACCAGATCAGCCCTCCCGGGAGGTTTTAGGGCTTGGCGGCAGCTCCATATCGTAAAACGCGATGATTTCTTCTTTCTGATTTTTTTCTCATTGAAACTCAATATATGGAGGTGGAGTTAGAGTCGGAGAGGCAACAGGGGGCCCATGAGGTAGGGGGGCGCGCCCTAGGGGGCAGGCGCGCCCCCACCCTCGTGGCAAGGTGGTGGCCCCCCTGGCCTTCATCTTTGGCAGGTATTTTTCTTATTTTCTAAAAAGTGTCTCCGTGAAGTTTCAGGTCATTCCGAGAACGTTTGCTCCTGCACATAAATAACACAATGGTAGTTCTGCTGAAAACATCGTCAGTCCGGGTTAGTTCCATTCAAATCATGCAAGTTAGAGTCCAAAACAAGGGCAAAAGTGTTTGGAAAAGTAGATACGTTGGAGACGTATCAACTCCCCCAAGCTTAAACCTTTGCTTGTCCTCAAGCAATTCAGTTGACAAACTGAAAGTGATAAAGAAAAACTTGTACAAACTCTGTTTGCTCTTGTTGTTGTAAATATGTAAAGCCAGCATTCAAGTTTTCAGCAAAGATTATAACTAACCACATTCGCAATAACGCATAGGTCTCAAGTTACTCATATCAATAGCATAATCAACTAGCGAGCCATAATAATAAAACTTGGATGACAACACTTTCTCAAAACAATCATAATACGATATAACAAGGTGGTATCTCGCTAGCCCTTTTTGAGACCGCAAAACATAAATGCAGAGCACCTTTAAAGACAAAGGACTGACTAGACATTGTAATTCATGGTAAAAGAGATCCAATCAAGTCATACTCAATGTAAACTAACAATAATGAATGCAAATGTCAGCAGTGCTCTCCAACTGATGCTTTTTAATAAGAGGATGATGACTCAGCATAAAAGCAAATAGATAGGCCCTTCACAGAGGGAAGCAGGGATTTGTAGAGGTGCCAGAGCTCGGTTTTGAAACAGAGGTGAATAATATTTTGAGCGGTATACTTTCATTGTCAACATAACAACCAAGAGATGGCGATATCTTCCATGCTACACACATTATAGGTGGTTCCCAAACAGAATGGTAAAGTTTATACTCCCCCTTCCACTACAAGCATCAATCCATGGCTTGCTCGAAACAACGAGTGCCTCCAACTAACAAGAGTCCCAGGGGGAGTTTTGTTTGCAATTATTTTGATTTAGTTTGCATAAAGCATGGGACCGGGCATCCCGGTGACCAGCCATTTATCTCGTGAGTGAGGAGCGGAGTCCACTCCTCTTGAGAATAACCCGCCTAACATGGAAGATACAGACATCCCTAGTTGATACATGAGCTATTCGAGCATACAAAACAAGATATTTATTTTAAGGTTTAGAGTTTGGCACATACAAATTTACTTGGAACGGCAGGTAGATACCGTATATAGGTAGGTATAGTGGACTCATGTGGAATAACTTTGGGGTTTAAGGAGTTTGGATGCACAAGCAGTATTCCCGCTTAGTACAGGTGAAGGCTAGCAAAAGACTGGAAAGCGACCAGCTAGAGAGCGACAACAGTCATGAACATGCATTAAAATTAATCAACACCGAATGCAAGCATGAGTAGGATATAATCCACCATGAACATAAATATCGTGAAGGCTATGTTGATTTTGTTTCAACTACATGCGTGAACATGCGCCAAGTCAAGTCACTTTAATCATTCAGAGGAGGATACCACCCTATCATACCACATCATAACTATCTCAATAGCATGTTGGCATGCAAGGTAAACCATTATAACTCATAGCTAATCAAGCATGGCACAAGAAACTATGATCTCTAGTTGTAATTGCAAACATGTTTATTCATAATAGCCCGAATCAGGAACGATGAACTAATCATATTTACAAAAACAAAAGAGGTCGAGTTTATACCAGCTTTTCTCATCTCAGCCAGTCCATCATATAGCATCATAATTGCCTTTCACTTGCACGATCGAATGATGTGAATAATAATAATAGTGCACGTGCATCAAACTAAGCTAGAATCTGCAGGCATTCAATAAACAGGAGAAGACAAGGCAATATGGGCTCTTTTGTCAGATCAACAATAATGTATATAAGAGCCACTTCAACAATTTAATCATGGTCTTCTCCTATCGACCCCCAAAGAAAAGAAAAGAAATAAAACTATTTACACGGGAAAGCTCCCAACAAGCAAAAGAAGAACATGAAATCTTTTTGGGTTTTCTTTTTAATTACTACTACAAGCATGGAAAGTAAACTAATTAAAAGCTACAACTATTTTTTTGGTTTTTCTTAAGGTTTATTAAACACACAAGAAGAAAGCACAAAAAGGAAACTAAACTAGCATGGGTGATACAATGAAAAAGTATGAGCACCGACATCTAGCAATGAGTGTGTGAACATAAATGTAATGTTGGTGGGAAATACGTACTCTCCCAAGCTTAGGCTTTTGGCCTAAGTTGGTCTATGGCCACGGCTGGCTTGGCGGATATCCATAATAATAGTTGGGGTCATACTGTGATGAGGAAGAAAAAGGCTCAGAATGCCACTGGCTGACGATCATCTCCGGATCCCACTGGTAATTAGACTGTCGTGAAGGATCAAATTGTGGTTCCAGCTCTGGCTCCTCGGCTGGTGCAGGGTTCCGGTAGGCGTGGATAGCCGTCAACGGAACAAGGTACGTGCCTACAGTCAAATCAAACAAAGAAGGAGCAGGCAAGGTAATAGTCTCAGAATGACGTTTATTAAAGAACAATTGATATTTAAGCTCTCCTTCCCTATTCTTAACAATAAAATCATGTGCCACCATACTTTTATAATCTAGATAAACACGGGGCAGCACTTTTTCTTCCTTCTCAGCATGCCTAATAGGTATGTTAAAATGTGTAGCTAGGCGTGTAACATAGATGCCTCCAAAGATGGGGCCCTTGGTACGGTTCAGACTTAACCGTTTGGCAATAATGCTGCCCATACTAAAAGAGTTATCACCGTATAAACCGTGGTGCAAAATAATAATATCAGGGATACTCAGGTTTCCACAGTTTCCGCGACCAATTAAGCAACGACTAGCAAATAATGCAAAGTAGCGTAAAACAGGAAAATGTATGCTAGTGATTCGTGCATCAGAAACCTTCCTTGTTTCCCCTATAGTGATAGTGTCAATAAATCCCTCCACATCATCACGATGTGGTTCTTCTGTCTTGCCCCCAAAAGGGACTAAATAGATCCAACAAAAATCATAAAGTGACGTCTCCTTATGCTCATCATATAAATGAAATTCCACCGTAGGTGGTGAGTTCCTAGAATGAAAATGAAAGTTTTGCACAAAGGTATTTGTGAGCAAGAGATACTGATCACATTGGTCGTGGAGGAAAGCGGTAAGGCCTGCAGTCTGAGCCAACTCATGAAAATCTTCATAAATCCCAACTGCTATTAAGAAATCCTCGGAAGGCCATTCACACGCCCGAACCTCCGCGGTGCGAGGCAGATTATACTTAGGTTTCAGTGCCTTTTCCTTTGAGCTTTGGCTCGATGAGCCCCTCAAAAGTCTCCTCATCATTTTCTGAAAAATTCTGAAATTTTTAGTAACTTCAAAATAAAAGTAAACCAAACTCAATAATATTGATAGTAACTACTCCTACAAGTGCCTAGGGCCTATATCATGCATCAAAGCTACTTTTGACCATATAAATTTGACATGCAAGCTCAAGAACAGGGTCACCTAAGCAGCAAAAATTTGCAATGAATAAAGCACTAGAACAAAAACTAATTGGACCAATGGAGGAGTCACATAGCAAGGAACAATCTCCCCAAGCAGTTTTGTGAGAGGTGCTTTGAGCAAGGAGATCGGAAATGGCAGCAAAACGAGCTTGGACTCGGGTTTGAGTTGGTTATTCGTGTTTGGGGGAGGAAGATGAAGTGTGTGGGTGCAGAAATAAGTGGAGGAGGGCCACCGTGGGCCCACAATGCAGGGGGCACGCCCTAGAGGGGTGGGCGCGCCCTCCACCCTTGTGGGAAGGTGGTTGACGCCCCCTGGTGTGTTCTCAGTTCCATAAATCCTCAAATATTCTAGAAAAAATCACATTTAATTTTCAGGGCATTTGGAGAACTTTTATTTTCGAGGTATTTTTATATTGCACGGATAATCTGATAACTGACAGAAAAATATTTATTTTTATTTTATTTAATATAAATAACAGAAAGTGAAAGTGGGGTACAGAAGGTTGTGCCTTCTAGTTTCATCCATCTCATGGTCATCAAAAGGAATCCACTAACAAGGTTGGTCAAGTCTTGTTAACGAACTCATTCCGAATAACATGGAACTGGAGAAATTTCGAATAACACTATGTTACCTCAACGGGGATATGCACATCCCCAATAATAAGAATATCATATTTCTTCTTGACAGTAGGAAGAGGAAATTCAAAACCTCCAAATATAATCGATGGAATTTTTCCAATAGAGTTGATACTATGAACTTGAGGTTGTTTCCTCGGAAAGTGTACCATATGCTCATTACCATTAACATGAAAAGTGACATTGCCTTTAGTGCAATCAATAACAGCCCCTGCAGTATTCAAAAAGGGTCTTCCAAGAATAATAGACATACTATCGTCCTCGGGAATATCAAGAATAATAAAGTCCGTTAAAATAGTAACATTTGCAACTACAACAGGCACATCCTCACAAATACTGACAGGTACAGCAGTTGATTTATCAACCATTTGCAAAGATATTTCAGTAGGTGTCAACTTATTCAAATCAAGTCTACGATATAAAGAGAGAGGCATAACACTAACACCGGCTCCAAGATCACATAAAGGAGTTTTAACATAGTTTCTTTTAATGGAGCATGGTATAGTGGGTACTCCTGGATCTCCAAGTTTCTTCGGTATTCCACCCTTAAAAGTATAATTAGCAAGCATGGTGGAAATTTCAGCTTTCGGTATCTTTCCCTTATTTGTAATAATATCTTTCATATACTTAGCATAAGGATTGGTTTTGAGCATATCAGTTAATCGCATACGTAAAAAGATAGGTCTAATCATTTCAGCAAAGCTCTCAAAATCTTCATCATCCTTTTTCTTGGATGGTTTAGGAGGAAAGGCCATGGGTTTCTGTACCCAAGGCTCTCTTTCTTTACCATGTTTCCTAGCAACAAAATCTTTCTTATCATAACGTTGATTCTTTGATTGTGGGTTATCAAGATCAACAACAAGTTCAATTTCTACATCATTATCATTCCTAGGTTGAGCATCATCATGAACATTATCATTAACATTATCACTAGTTTCAGGTTCATTACCAGATTGTGTTTCATCATCATAAATAGAAAAATCATTTGGATTCTCAGGTGTTTCAACAATAGGATCACTAGAAGCATGCAAAGTCCTATCATTTTTCTTTTTCTTCTTTTTAGAAGAGCTAGGTGCATCTATATTATTTCTCTGAGAATCTTGCTCAATTGTTTTAGGATGGCCTTCAGGATACAAAGGTTCCTGAGTCATTCTACCACCTCCAGTCATAACTCTAACAACATTATCATTATTCTTACTGTTCAATTCATTGAGCAAATCATTCTAAGCTTTAAGTACTTGTTCTACTTGAGTGGTAACCATAGAAGCATGTTTACTAATAAGTTTAAGTTCACCTTTAACATTAGCCATATAATCACCCAAGTGTCCAAGCATATTTGAATTGTATTTCATTTGTCTACCAAAATAAGCATTAAAATCTTCTTGCTTAGCCATAAATTTATCAAACTCATCTAAGCATGGGCTAGCAATTTTAGTAAACGGGATTACAACTTTATCATATTTATAGAGAGAATTTACCTTTACTACCTGTGTCGGGTTATCAAGACCATGAGTTTCTTCAATAGGGAAAGGATTAAGATTATATGTTTCTTCAACAGGCGGTAAATTAAGACCATGTATTTCTTCAATAGGAGGTAAATTCTTAACATCTTCAGCTTTAATACCCTTTTCTTTCATAGATTTCTTTGCCTCTTGCATATCTTCAGGACTGAGAAATAGAATACCCCTCTTCTTCGGAGTTGGTTTAGGAATAGGCTCAGGAATTGGCTCAGAGGTGTCCACTTATTTTCATTTGTCAACATATTATTCAATAGAATTTCAGCTTCATCCGGTGTTCTTTCCCTGAAAACAGAACCAGCACAACTATCAAGGTAATCTCTGGAGGCATCGGTTAGTCCATTATAAAAGATATCAAGTATTTCATTTTTCTTAAGAGGATGATCAGGCAAAGAATTAAGTAATTGGAGAAGCCTCCCCCAAGCTTGTGGGAGACTCTCTTCTTCAATTTGCACAAAATTATATATATCCCTTAAATCAGCTTGTTTCTTATGAGCAAGGAAATATTTAGCAGAGAATTAATAAATCATATCCTAGGGACTACGCACACAACCAGGATCAAGAGAATTAAACCATATCTTAACATCACCCTTTAATGAGAACGGAAATATTTTAAGGATATAAAAATAGCGAGTTTTCTCATCTTTAGTGAACAGGGTAGCTATCTCATTAAATTTAGTAAGATGTGCCACAATAGTTTCAGATTCATAACCATGAAAAGGATCAGACTCAACCAAAGTAATTATATCAGGATCAACACAGAATTCATAATCCTTATTAGTAACAAAGATAGGTGAAGTAGCAAAAGCAGGGTCAGGTTTCATTCTATTATTTAGGGATTGCTTACTCCATTTAGCTAATAATTTTTGAAGTTCAGTTCTATTTCTGCAAGCTAGAATGGCTAAAGAAGCATCTTGATCAAATACATAACCCTTAGGAATAACAAGTGGTTCTTCATAATCACTTTCATCAGTATCATCAGATTCAATATTTTCAATCTCTCTAGACCTAGCAAGTTGTTCATCGAGAAAATCACTAAGTGGCATAGTAGTATCAGGCATAGAGGTAGTTTCATCATAAGTATCATGCATAGTAGAAGTGGCATCATCAATAACATGTGACATATCAGAACGAATAGCAGAAGCAGGTGTGGGTGTCGCAAGCTTACTCAAAACAGAAGGTGAATCAAGTGCAGAGCTAGATGGCAGTTCCTTACCTCCCCTCGTAGTTGAGGGATAGATCTTGGTTTTTGGATCTCTCAAGTTATTCATAATGATAAGCAGATATATATTCAAAGTGACTCAAAGAATAAAGCTATGCTCCCCGGCAACGGCGCCAGAAAATGGTCTTGATAACCCACAAGTATAGGGGATCGCAACAGTTTTCGAGGGTAGAGTATTCAACCCAAATTTATTGATTCGACACAAGGGGAGCCAAAGAATATTCTCAAGTATTAGCAGCTGAGTTGTCAATTCAATCACACCTAGAAACTTAATATCTGCAGCAAAGTGTTTAGTAGCAAAGTAATATGATAGTAGTGGCAACGGTAGCAAAAGGTAACAGTAGTAAAAGTAATGTCTTTGATACTTTGTAGTGATGACAGCAATAGCAATGGGAAGGTAAATAAGCGAAGCACAATATATGGAAAGCTCGTAGGCAATGGATCGATGATGGGGAATTATGCCGGATGCGGTTCATCATGTAACAGTCATAACCTAGGGTGACACAGAACTAGCTCCAGTTCGTTAACATAATGTAGGCATGTATTTCGAATATACTCATACACACTTATGTAAAAGAACTTGCATGACATCTTTTGTCCTGACCTCCCGTGGCAGCGGGGTCCTTACGGAAACTAAGGTATATTAAGGCCTCCTTTTAATAGAGAACCGGAACAAAGCATTAACACATGGTGAATACATGAACTCCTCAAACTAAGGTCATCACCGGTAAGTATCCCGATTATTGTCACTTCGGGGTTAACGGATCATAACACATAATAGGTGACTATAGACTTGCAAGATAGGATCAAGAACACTCATATATTGATGAAAACATAACAGGTTCAGATCTGAAATCATGGCACTCGGGCCCTAATGACAAGCATTAAGCATAGCAAAGTCATAGCAACATCAATCTCAGAACATAGTGGACACTAGGGATCAAACCCTAACAAAACTAACTCGATTACATGATAGATCTCATCCAACCCATCACCGTCCAGCAAGCCTACGATGGAATTACTCATGCACGACGGTGAGCATCATGAAATTGGTGATGGAGGATGGTTGATGATGACGATGGCGACGAATTCCCCTCTCCGGAGCCCCAAACGGACTCTAGATCAGCCCTCCCGAGAGGTTTTAGGGCTTGGCGGCAGCTCCGTATTGTAAAATGCGATGATTTCTTCTTTCTGATTTTTTTCTCATCGAAACTCAATATATGGAGGTGAAGTTGGAGTCGGAGAGGCAATAAGGGGCCCATGAGGTAGGGGGCGCGCCCTAGGGGGGCAGGCGCGCCCCCCACCCTCGTGGCAAGGTGGTGGGCCCCCTGGCCTTCATCTTTGGCAGGTATTTTTCTTATTTTCTAAAAAGTGTCTCCGTGAAGTTTTAGGTCATTCTGAGAACGTTTGCTCCTGCACATAAGTAACCATGGTAGTTCTGCTGAAAACAGCGTCAGTCCGGGTTAGTTCCATTCAAATCATGCAAGTTAGAGTCCAAAACAAGGGCAAAAGTGTTTGGAAAAGTAGATACGTTGGAGACGTATCACACGCCTTCCTGTTTAAGGTACATACTACATCTGCCTATCACACCATGTTCTTACATCAAACTACTGTTCTTGTGTATCCTGCGTCTGTCGCTTATGATGAGACAGTCACACGCGTGGGTTAATATGAGACACAATACTCTTATAAAGAATGCAATTTAATCCTCTCCACATGATTCTCAAGAAACAGCAAGCCTAAATGAAGATATTGAACGTAGCTCTATACCTGAAGACCGCACTTCCCCTACACCATCACAGGTGCTTGCTCTAACTTCGCAGTGTGATATGTGGTTGCATGTTGCATACTGTGTCTAGCTTGTAATGCTTCTAATTAGGGTAAATTGCATCTGCTTAGTTTACGCACTATACCTGTGAATATGACATGCCTTCCTATTTTTGGTACACACTACATCTATGTGTTAACCTTGTTCTTACATGAAACTACCTCTCTTCTGTATCCTGCATCAATCACTTACGATGAGTCACCTTTATTCGTTGCATATTGCATATTATTTCTAGCCTTTTGCCATGTATTGCTTCTAATTTGGTCAAATACATTTTTTAGGCACCCTTTTAATTTGGCAGAGTGATATTGGTTTCATCTTTCATATGGTTTCTAGCTTGCATCGATTCTAACAAGTTCAAGCACCTTGTGCTTAGTTTACACTTTATACATCATACATGTCGATATGTCACGCCGTCCTGTTTTTCATACATATTCCATCCTCCTATCCTGCGGCTGCCTTACCTGAAAGTAGTGTTCGTCAGTATCATGCATCAATGAGTTCTGAAGAGCAAATTTTATTCCTTTTTCTTGTGGGTTTAACTTGACAAGGCAAAATCAAGAAATAGGAAGGAAAAGAGTAAGGAAGGCGATGATGGTGGTCCTCTGCAGCAACGTAAATGGAGCATCTGTACCGATTCTCCTTGTACTGATAGTGCATTACAAGGTCCAAGTCTCCGCTCCCCTACTCCACCATCCAAGGTGCTTGCTCTAACTTGGCAGTGTGATATCTGGTTGCATGTTGCATATGGTGTCTAGCTTGTATTTCTCCTAATTAGTGTAAACTGCATCTGCTTAGCTTACACATGATACATGTGAATATGACACGCCTTCCTGTTTTTGGTACATACTATATCTGTCTATCACACCATGTTCTTACATGAAACTACTCTTCTTGTGTATCCTGCATCAGTCACTTATGATGGGACACCTTTAAGTTGGCAGTGTGATATTGGTTTGCGTCTTGAATATGATTTCTAGCATGTATTGCTTCTAGTTTGATGAACGCCACCTATGACGAGACAGTTTTAACTTGGCAGAGTGATATTGATTGCACCTTCCATATGGTGTATTGCAGTGTTTCTAATTTGTCGAAGTGCCTTCTACTTAGTTACCACATCATAGGTGTGAATATGTCAAGCTGTCCATTTTTTCATACATATTCCATCCTCGTATCATGACTTTGCCTTTCATCAGACTAGTAATCCTTTTTCTTGTCGGTATGACCTCACAATGCAAAATCAATAAAGCTGAAGGAAATTGGCAAGGCATTGGATGATGGTGGTCCTTCCAAGCAACTGAAACGGAGGTTCTCTACAGATTCTACTCCGCCATCCTCCCAACAAGATTCGCAAGACAACGCAAGGCTAGACAGTCAACGTAGCTGTGTAGATGATGAGCACATCTCCCCTACTCCACCATCACAGGTGCTTGCTCTAACTTGGCACTATTATATGTGGTTGCATGTTGCGTATGATGTCTAACTTGTATTTCTTCTAACTTTGTTGAATTGCATCTGCTTACTTTACACATAATGCCTGTGAATATGACATGTGTTCCTGTTTCTACATCAGACTACTATTCTTGCATATCCCGCATCAGTCACTTATGATAAGGCACCTTTAAGTCGCCACTGTGATATTGGTTGTGTCTTGCATATGATTTCTAGCATGTACTGCTTCTAATTTGTTGAAACGCCATACAGTTTGAACTTGGCAGAGTGATATTGGTTGCATCTTTCATATGGTGTCTAGCTTGCAGTGCTTCTAATTTGTTGAAATGCCTTCTGCTTAGTTACCACATCATAGGTGTGAATATGTCACACCATCCTGTTTTTCATACATATTCCATCCTCGCATCATGTGTTTGCCTTTCATCTGAGTAGTGTTCGTCAGTATCATGCATGAATGAGTTCTGAAGAGCGAATTTTATTCCTTTTTCTTATCGGTTTGACTTCACAATGCAAAATCATTATAGCTGAAGGAAATTAGTCTGGCAGTGGATGATGGTGGTCCTTTGGAACAACTCAAACAGGGGGTCTCTACAGATTCTACTCTGCCATCCTCCCAACAAGATTTGCAAGACAACACAAGGCTGGACAGTCAACGTAGTTGTGTAGATGATGAGCACATCTCCCCTACTCCACCATCATAGGTGCTTGCTCTAACTTGACACTATTATATGTGGTTGCATGTTGCGTATGATGTCTAGCTTGTATTGCTTCTAACTTGAATTGCATCTGCTTACTTTACACATAATGCCTGTGAATATGACACGTGTTCCTGTTTCTAGAACATACATGTACATGATGAGCACATCTCCTCTACTCCACCATCACAGGTGCTTGCTCTTACTTGGAACTGTTATACGTGGTTGTGTTTTCCGTATGATGTCTAGTTTGTATTGCTTCTGATTATGTTGAATTGCATCTGCGTAGCTTACAACTTATACCTGCAACGATCACTTACCCATAAGACACATTTAACTTGGGACTGTGATGTAGGTTGCATCTTGCATTGTCTTCTAGCTTGTACTGCTTCTAATTTCTTGAAATGGCACTTACGACGAGACACTTTTTACCTGATAGAGTGATATTGGTTGCATGTTCATATGGTGCCTAGTTTTCATTTCTTCTAATTTTGTTGAAATGCCTTCCGCTTACTGTTTTTTCATACATATTCCATCCTCCTATCGTACGTGTGAATATGAAATGCTGTCTTTTTTTGTATATATTCCATCCTCCTATCCAGCGCTTGCCTTACATCAAAGTAGTGTTCGTCTGTATCATGCATCAACCAGTTATGCAGAGCTAATTTTATTCATCTTCTTGTGGTTTTGATGTCATAAGGCAATATCAGAAAATAGGAAGGAAAAGAGTAAGTTAGGGGATGTTGGTGGTCCTCCGCACTGACGCAAACAAAGACTCTCTAGATTTGCCACTGCTACTGCTAATGAAGTTGAAGTCCCAAGTCTACATGATGAGTTCATCTCCCATACTCCACCATCGCAGGTGCTTGATCTAAGTTGACAGTGTGATAATTGGTTTCATGTTGCATATGTTGTCTAGCCTGTATTTCTTCTATTTTGATTAAATTGCATCTGCTGAGTTTATACGTTATACATGTGCATATGACATGGCTTTCTGTGTCTAGAATACACAGCATCTATCTATCATACCATGTTCTTACATCAAAGTACTACTGTTGTGTATCCCGCATCAGTCACTCATGATTGTACGCTTTTAACATGGCAGTTTGATAGTGGTTGCATCTTGCATTGATTTCTATGTTGTACTGCTTCTATTTTTTTGAATTGCCACTTATGACAAGACACTTTTAACTTGGCAGAGTAATATTGGTTGCATCTTTCATATGGTGTCTAGCTTGCATTACTTCTATTTTCTTGAAAATCCTTCTGCTTAGTTTGCACACCGTAGATGTGAATATGTCATGCCGTCCTGTTTTTCTTACATATTCCATCCTCATACGGTTATCTTACACCAAAGTATTGCTTGTCTGTATCATGCATCAATCAGTTCTGAAGAGTGATTTTATTCTTTTGTGTTGTGGGTACAACTTGACATGGCAAAGTCAAAAAAGAGCAAGGAAAATAATATAGTAGGGAGTGCTGTTACTCATCGGGTGAAATGGAAAAGGTTCTGCCGTCGAGATTTTGCTGGTACTTATAGTGTAGTAGAAGGTCCAAGTCCACCGGCTAAATCTACAAACACAGTATCACCTGCTCCACCAGCTGCAGCATCCGCTTCAACTGTACCAGCATCTCAACCAGTTACTCGTTCATTTGCTCCGGATCTGGCTAGTTCCCAAGCTGCCTTCACACCTAACACTACTTCCGAAGCACTGCTGACACAACATGACTTGGAAAGATCAGATGAACCTCATGAGCATCAACACCAAGACGGTACCTTACCGGGTCAAGTTGCAGTTGCATGCTCCTTTATATGTACTCTCATAGTTTGATCTACACTAACACTTTCCATATTTGTTGTTGAACTAGCACCACGGTGCAAGCGGAAACAGACATCAGGGATAATGCTTGACAAATTAACAAAATCTAAAGGAGGAAGAATGGAGATCCATTTTGAGGCAGGTTTAAAAAGGCCACATGATGCTACAGAGTCAGCCAAGTTAGTATTAGAGGCAACAGTTGCCGTTAGGTGTCATGCACGTATCCTCCCAACGTGGATCCAGTACAGGAATGACAAAGACAATACCCAGTTTAACACCTTCCTTGACCATTTATCCGTAAGTAATGTTATTCATCACAATTAGTAATATTATCTTGCTCTATCCCATACTTTCTAGCTTCCTCCTAATAAGACTCACATTCTTTTTTCAACAGATGAGGTTCAAGTTGGATCCGAAAGATGATGCAACTAAATAAGCATGCACTCATGTTTTTCAGTCTGCTCTGCGACAGTATTGGTACCACCTTAGAAAATCTCACTTTGAAGGCAAGGCTAACAATGAAATCGCCCAAACATCTCCAGTGGAATATATTACAGATGAAGACTGGACAACCCTCGTTAAACACTGGTCTGATCCAAAGTATCAGGTAGGCTATACGTATTTGATCAGACCACATATTGAACTTGTATTTATGTATGTGCCTTACAAGTGTATCTTCTTCTAGGCTAATTGTTTGAAGAACAAAACCAAGCGTTCTAAAGTGAAATTCCAATAGACAGCAGGGTCTCATAGCTATATTGCACACTGCGAGGCTCTTGTAAATAACTGCTACTTCCTTCTTTTTTGTGCCATATTATCGTATCTATATTGACTTGTTCCAAATACAGAGGAAAGCCCGTGCGGACCAAAAAGAACCTGAACCGAATGCAGTGCAAATCTTCAAGGATTGCCACACCAGCAAGATGAAGGGCATGAGCACGCCAGTTCAAGCCGCTGTTGTAAGTCCTTACTCCTCCTGCCTTGAACTGATTGGTACTGTGATGTGTTCATTTAACTACTTGGTTTGCAGCCAATGTCAATTACTCTGTTCACTTTTATTCACAGTTGTCTTAACGTATCATTTCACTTTACATGGTTTAAAAGAGATGAAGGATATTCTTTTGGTCTTGATCTGTAATCTAGTTGTCATGTTCACGTGCGCACACAATGATAAAATAGCATGTTTGTTTTATATCTATTTGCCCATGATATGAATGATGTCATACTATGTTCATCCTACTTTAAACCATGTCTCTTTATCCTTAGATGTCAACGAATGTGAGGAAATAGACAATACAGTAGGCATGCTACATGGACATATGTTCCGAAAGTGATTTTATTATGTAGTTGGCACTACAATACATGCTAATGTATTACATTAGTTCACCAAAATAAGTTATGTATAAACGTTTAACCTACTTTGTTTGTTTTTACCTCATTAGTAACTTATCTGGTACACTAATCTAAATTTTCAAACTTTCAGGAAGCTATGGAACAAATGATTGAACAGCCACAACCACCTGAAGGTGACGAGGCTACTACAGGCACAATGTCACCTCTTGCTGCAGTGCGTCAGTATCTCTCCACTAGTAGTGCAAAAAGCACCTTCCTGCGTATTTCTGGGTTGGTTGTCAAGGTAACCTCGTCCAAATCGCCTACTGAACAAAATCTTCCTGCTAGTCAGAGTGATATATATGTTCTCCAGACACAAGTCAAATCCCTAATGGACGTTGTTTCGGAAACAAGAATAGTGGTTGAGAAATGTCATCAAGATATGAATGGTTTTGAAACGAGACTATCAGACATTCGCTTCAGTGTTCAAGAGCAATGGCGAAAAAAAGGTGGAGATCGTGCTGCTCCATCAGATTCTACAGCCTAAAACATTAGCACTCAGGTCAAATGATCTACACTTCTATACATCTGATGGTGCTTTTATCTGGAATGACTGTAAACTTTATGCCAACAGGCCCTTTGTTGTATGGTTGGAATTTATTTTGTTGTGATACAACATTTATGATGTTGCCTCAAGCTGCAGTAATTACGACGCTATTTTTGTATAGTGTAGGTTTATCTTAGTAATGTATTCGGCCGAAAGCTTCGCAGGAGCCCAACATGCCAACATTCGTCGGGCCCATTCCAATTGGGCTAAAAATGATTACGGGCCGAAATTGGCATGTAGCCCACTAAAAATATCTGGGCCTAAATCAACATAAACTTTCATATTTTTCTGGTAGGCCTGTGCCCATAGTGGGCCTTTAACAGGCCTAAACATAATTTGGGCCCTTAGTAAAAATAGGCCGTTTACATGTGTAAATATCTCGAGCCCATAAAAACATGGGCCTTTAATAGACCGAAAGTGAGATTGGGCCCTGATTGTGCCAAATAACCCACTGGACTTAGCAGGCTGAAATGGTGGCCCATTTACGATGCAGATCTTTGACAGGCCGAAATTCGGACGTGCCATAAATGCGCCGACCTAATACACGAGCCTTTAACAGGCCGGAATTTCAGTCGGGCTAGATTATCGTCATTTTTATATGGGCCGTTAATGGGCCCGATATGACGTTGGGCCACATATGGCCCATGGTTTACGTCCGGCGTTAACATGCTAAAAATGACAATAGGCCGAAAGTGGCCCAAAGCTATAGTGGGCCTCTAACAGGCCGAATGTCAGACATGGACGAATATGACCCAAATCCTTCACGGTCGTTTATGGGCCGAAAGATTTGATGGCCTGTAAATGGGCCCAAATGAAGCCGGACGTTTAACAGGCCGGAAATACACCGGGCCATAATTCGGCCCAATTACTTAGCGGACTGTTAACGGGCCAGAAGTGACCATGGGCCGCGTTGATGACAAGTTTAGGACAGGCCATTGACGGGCCGATTTGACAGAGAATGTTGGGCCTTTAGCTGGGCCGGCCCATTATGGTCTGCAGAATCTTATGGGCCTTTAGCTGGGCCGGCCCATTATGGTCTGCAAAATCTTGTGGGCCTTTAGCTGGGCCGGCCCATTATGGTCCGCCAAATTATGTGGGCCTTTAGCTGGGCTGGCCCATTATGGTCCGCTAAATCTTATGGGCCTTCGGTTGGGCCGGCCCATTTAAACTTTGTGGGCCACTTTTGGGCCGGTCCACGAGTCAACATATCATAGGCCCATCTCGACCGTTGGATGAGTGACACCTGTGCCAACGCGGAGCTAACACGTGGATCCGTCAGCCAATGAGAATTTTACACGTGGAAAATCGGCATTGGTCGTGGCTGTTAACAGGTTATCGGATCCAAAATCCGACCCGATAGCTTAACGGCGTTCCGTTACGGTGGATGCCACGTGTCGGTCACCCTTGACGAAAGCACTTCTGTGACGCGCGATTTATCGTCATGGAAGTGGACACTTCCGTGATGATAATTTTGGCAATGTCATGGAACAGTTCTACGGCAGCACAGGCATGACTATCTTGATTCTGTCATAAATTTGTCATGCATGTACATGCATGACAGAAAACGCAACCTACTGTGACAAACACATATCATCACGAAAGTGTATTTTTTTGTAGTGTGACCATTGGATGAATAAGATATTTGGACGGCTGGCGTAAAGCACAACAATGGTCGAAAGTTCGAACCATGAAATTCCTCAGGGCTATCATGGTGCTCACTATAGGCAATTCACATTGGCGAATTCCTAACTCCTCAGTCAGAACAAATTCCTCAGAGACTATAAGAACCTCGTCTCTGTCACTAAAGAAATTGACTAAACTGTAAGAGATTTCCAAAGGCTTCACTCGAAGGATTGGGTATGTGTATAGGTGATACGTCTCCATCATATCTACTTTTCCAAACACTTTTGCCCTTATTTTGGACTCTAACTTGCATAATTTGAATGGAACTAACCCGGACTGACACTATTTTTAGAAGAATTGCCATGGTGTTATTTATGTGCAGAAACAAAAGTTCTCGGAATGACCTGAAACTTCACGGAGATTATTTTTGGAAATAAAAAATACTGGCAAAGAATCAAGGCCAGGGGGCCCACACCCTAGCCACGAGGGTGGGGGGAGCGCCCCCTGCCTCGTGGGCCCCCTGGAGCACCTCCGACCTCAACTCCAACTCTATATATTCACTTTCGGGGAGAAAAAATTGGAGAGAAAGATTTATCGCGTTTTACGATACGGAGCCGCCGCCAAGCCCTAAACTCTCTCGGGAGGGCTGATCTAGAGTCCGTTCGGGGCTCTGGAGAGGGGAATCCGTCGCCATCGTCATCATCAACCATCCTCCATCACCAATTTCATGATGCTCACTGCCATGCGTGAGTAATTCCATCGTAGGCTTGCTGGACGGTGATGGGTTGGATGAGATTTATCATGTAATCGAGTTAGTTTTGTTAGGTTTGATCCCTAGTATCCACTATGTTCTGAGATTGATGTTGCTATGACTTTGCTATGCTTAATGCTTGTCACTAGGGCCCGAGTGCCATGATTTAAGATCTGTACCTATTATGTTTTCATGAATATATGTGAGTTCTTGATCCTATCTTGCAAGTCTATAGTCACCTACTATGTGTTATGATCCGGCAACCCCGAAGTGACAATAATCGGGACCACTTCCGGTGATGACCGTAGTTTGAGGAGTTCATGTATTCACTATGTGTTAATGCTTTGGTCCGGTACTCTATTAAAAGGGGGCCTTAATATCCCTTAGTTTCCGCTAGGACCCCGCTGCCACGGGAGGGTAGGATGCTACCTCTTGAGCACTGCGTTGGTTTTCCCCGAAGAGGAAGGGATGATGCAGCAAAGTAGCGTAAGTATTTAGCTCAGTTTTTGAGAACCAAGGTATCAATCCAGTAGGAGGCTACGCGCGAGTCCCTCGCACCTGCACAAAACAAATAAATCCTCGCAACCAACGCAAATAGGGGTTGTCAATCCCTATAGGGCCACTTACGAGAGTGAGATCTGATAGATATGATAAGATAATATTTTTGGTATTTTTATGATAAAAGATGCAAAGTAAAATAAAGGCAAAGTAAATAGCAAAGGAAATAACTAAGTAGTAGGAGATTAATATGATGAAGATAGACCCGGGGGCCATAGGTTTCACTAGTGGCTTCTCTCAAGAGCATAAGTATTCTACGGTGGGTGAACAAATTACTGTTGAGCAATTAACAGAATTGAGCATAATTATGAGAATATCTAGGTATGATCATGTATATAGGCATCACGTCCGAGACAAGTAGACCGACTCCTGCCTGCATCTACTACTATTACTCCACTCATCGACCGCTATCCAGTATCCATCTAGAGTATTAAGTTAAAAACAAAGTAACACCTTAAGCAAGATGACATGATGTAGAGGGATAGACTCATGCAATATGAAGAAAACCCCATCTTGTTATCCTCGATGGCAACAATACAATACGTGCCTTGCTGCCCTTACTGTCACTGGGAAAGGACACCGCAAGATTGAACCCAAAGCTAAGCACTTCTCCTACTACAAGAAAGATCAATCTAGTAGGCCACACCAAACTGATAATTCGAAGAGACTTGCAAAGATAACCAATCATACATAAAAAAATTCAGAGAAGATTCAAATATTATTCATAGATAGACTTGATCATAAACCCACAATTCATCGATCTCAACAAACACACCGCAAAAAGAAGATTACATCGAATAGATCTCCACAAGAGAGGGGGAGAACATTGTATTGAGATCCAAAAAGAGAGAAGAAGCCATCTAACTACTAAATATGGACCCGTAGGTCTGAGGTAAACTACTCACACTTCATCGGAGAGGCTATGGTGTTGACGTAGAAGCCCTCCATGATCGATGCCCCCTCCGGCGGAGCTCCGGAACAGGCCCCAAGATGGGATCTCGTGGATACAGAAAGTTACGGCGGTGGAATTAGGGTTTTGGCTCCTCTTTTGATGGTTTGGGGGTACATGGATATATATAGGAGGAAGGAGTACGTTGGTGGAGCAACAGGGGGCCCACGAGGGTGGAGGGCGCGCCTAGTGGGGGTGGGCGCGCCCCCTACCTCGTGGCCTCCTATTTTATTTCTTGACATAGGGTCCAAGTCTCTCTGGTCTTATTCGTTGAGAAAATCACATTCCCGAAGGTTTCATTCCGTTTGGACTCTGTTTGATATTCCTTTTCTTCGAAACCCTAAAACAGGCAAAAAACAACAATTCTGGGCTGGGCCTCCGGTTAATAGGTTAGTCCCAAAAATAATATAAAAGTGGATAATAAAGCCCAATAATGTCCGAAATAGTGGATAATATAGCATGGAGCAATCAAAAATTATAGATACGTTGGAGACGTATCATAGGACAAAAGATGTCATGCAAGTTCTTTTCCATAAGCACGTATGACTATATTCGGAATACATGCCTACATTACATTGATGAAATGGAGCTAGTTCTGTGTCACCCTAGGTTATGACTGTTACATGATGAACCACGTCCGGCATAATTCTCTATCACCGATCCATTGCCTACAAGCTTTCCATATATTGTTCTTTGCTTATTTACTTTTCTGTTGCTATTGTTACAATCACTATAAAACACCGAAAATATTGCTTTTGCTATAGTTACCTTTTGCTACCGTTACCACGACTATCATATTACTTTGCTACTAAATACTTTGCTGCAGATACTAAGTTTCCAGGTGTGGTTGAATTGACAACTCAGCTGCTAATACTTGAGAATATTCTTTGGCTCCCCTTGTGTCGAATCAATAAATTTGGGTTGAATCTACCCTCAAAAACTGTTGCGATCCCCTATACTTGTGGGTTATCAAGACTATTTTCTGGCACCATTGCCAGGGAGCATAGCTCTAGTCTTTGAGTCACTTGGGATTTATATCTGCCTATCATTATGAAGAACTTGAGAGATCCAAAAACTAAGATTTATCCCTCAACTATGAGGGGAGGTAAGGAACTGCCATCTAGCTCTGCACTTGATTCACCTTCTGTTTTGAGTAAGCTTGCGACAGCTAAACCTGCTTCTGCTATTAATTCTGATATGTCGCATGTTATTGATGATGCCACTTCTGCTATGCATGATACTTATGATGAAACTACTTCTATGCTTGATACTACTGTGCCACTTGGTGAATTTCTTGATGAACAACTTGCTAGGGCTAGAGAGAATGAAATTATTGAAACTGATAATACTGATGAAAGTGATTATGAAGGCTCTCCTAATAAATATGAATTACCTGTTGTTCCTGAGGGCTATGTTATGGATGAAGAAACTAAAAGAGACTTTCTTACTTGCAATGATAGGAGTGATCTTAAGAAATTGTTAGTTAAGCTTAAACAAAAAACGCTGAATGCTAGAATGAAATATGATCCTGCTTATGCTACTTCACCTATCTTTGTTACTGATAAGGATTATGAATTCTCTATTGATCCTGATATAATTACTTTGGTTGAATCTGATCCTTTTTATGGCTATGAATCTGAAACTGTTGTGGCACATCTTACTAAATTAAATGATATAGCCACCTTGTTCACTAATGATGAGAGAACTCGCTACTTTTATATCCTTAAAATATTTCCGTTCTCGTTAAAGGGTGATGCTAAGATATGGTTTAATTCTCTTGATCCTATTTGTGTGCGTAGTCCCCAGGATATGATTTATTACTTCTCTGCTAAATATTTCCCTGCTCATTAGAAACAAGCTGCCTTAAGGGATATATATATATATATATATAATTTTGTGCAAATTGAAGAAGAGAGTCTCCCACAAGCTTGGGGGAGGCTTCTCCAATTACTTAATGCTTTGCCTGATCATCCTCCTAAGAAAAATGAAATACTTGATATCTTTTATAATGGACTAACCGATGCTTCCAGAGACCACCTGGATAGTTGTGCTGGTTCTGTTTTCAGGGAAAGAACACCGAATGAAGCTGAAATTCTATTTAATAATATGTTAACAAATGAAAATAATTGGACACTTCCTGAGCCATCTTCTGAGCCTATTCCTAAACCAACTCCGAAGAAAAGAGGTGTTCTAAAGATATGTAAGAGGCAAAGAAATCCATGAAAGAAAAGGGTATTAAAGCTAAGGGTGTTAAGAATTTACCTCCTATTAAAGAAATACATGATCTTAATTTACCGCCTGTTGAAGAGATATATGGTCTAAATCCATCACCTATTAAATAAACACATGTTCCTGATAACCCGACACAGGTAGTAAAGGTGAATTCTCTCTATAGATATGATAAAGCTGAAATCCCATTTACCAAGTTTGCTAGCCCATGCTTGGATGAGTTTAATAACTTTATGGTTAAGTAAGAAGACTTCAATGCTTATTTGGTAGAGAATTAAAATGCAGTGCTAATATGCTTGAAGACATGGGTGATTATATGGCTAATGTTAAAGGTGAACTTAAACTTATTAGTAAACATGCTTCTATGGTTACCACTCAAGTAGAACAATTAGTTAAAGCTCAAAATGATTTGCTCAATGAATTGAATAGTAAGGATAATGACTATGTTGTTAGAGTGGCTACTAGAACTGGTAAAATGACTCAGGAACCTTTGTATCCTGAGGGCCACCCTAAGAGAATTAAGCAAGATCCTCAGAGAAATAATATAGATGCACCTAGTCCTTCTAAAAGGAAGAAAAAAATGATAGGACTTTGCATGCTTCTAGTGAACCTATTGCTGAAACACCTGAGAATCCAAATGATATTTCTATTTCTGATGCTGAAACACAATTTGGTAATGATCATGAAACTAGTGATAATGTTCATGTTGATGCTCAACCTAGTCATGATAATGATATAGAAATTGAACCTGCTGTTGATCTTGATAACCCACAATCAAAGAATCAATGTTATGATAAGAAATACTTTGTTGCTAGGAAGCACAGTAAAGAAAGAGAACCATGGGTTCAAAAACCCATGCCTTTTCCTCCCAAACCATCCAAGAAAAAGGATGATGAGGATTTTGAGCGCTTTGCTGAAATGATTAGACCTATCTTTTTGCGTATGCGATTAACTGATATGCTCAAAATGAATCCTTATGCTAAGTATATGAAAAAATTGTCACTAATAAAAGAAAGATATGGGAAGCTGATATTTCCACCATGCTTGCTAATTATACTTTTAAGGGTGGAATACCAAAGAAACTTGGAGATCCAGGAGTACCCACTATACCATGCTCCATTAAAAGAAACCATGTTAAAACTGCTTTATGTGATCTTGGAGCCGGTGTTAGTGTTATGCCTCTCTCTTTATATCGTAGACTTGATTTGAATAAGTTGACACCTACTGAAATATCCTTGCAAATGGCTGATAAATCAATTGCTATACCTATCGGTATTTGTGAGGATGTGCCTGTTGTGGTTGCAAACGTTACTATTTTAATGGACTTTGTTATTCTTGATATTCCCGAGGACGATAGTATGTCTATTATTCTTGGAAGACCCTTTTTGAATACTATAGGGGCTGTTATTGATTGCAACAAAGGCAATGTCACTTTTCATGTTAATGGTAATGAGCATACGGTACACTTTCCGAGGAAACACCCTCAAGTTCATAGTATCAATTCTATTGGAAAAATTCCATCTATTATTTTTGGAGTGTTTGAATTTCCTCTCCCTACTGTCAAGAAGAAATATGATAGTCTAATTATTGGGGATGTGCATATCCCCGTTGAGGTAACTTAGTGTTATTCAAAATTTCTCCGGTTCCATGTTATTCGGGATTAGTTTGTTAACAAGACTTGATCAACCTTATTAATGGATTCCTTTTGATGATCATGAGATGGATGAAGTTAGAAAGCACAACCTTCTGTTCCCTCCTTTTACTTTCTATTATTTAGCTTAAATAAAGTAAAAATAGTATTTTCTGTCTGTTATCTGAATTATCCATGCAATATAAAAATACTCCGAGAATAAAAGTTCTCCAAATGCCCTGAAATTTAAATATGATTTTTTCTGGAATATTTGAGAATATTTGGCACTGAGAACACAGCAGGGGGAGCTGGCACCTAGCCACGAGGGTCCAGGGCGCGCCCACCCCTGGGCGCGCCCCCTGCCTCATGGTCCCACGGTGGCCCTCCTCCACTTATTCCCGCACCCACACACTTCTTCTTCCTCCCAAAAAAAATCACCATCCAGCTCAAGCATGAGTTCTAGCTCATTTTGCTGCGATTTGCGATCTCCTTGCTCAAAGCACCTCTCACAAAACTGCTTTGGGGGATTGTTCCTTGGTATGTGGCTCCTCCATTGATCCAATTAGTTTTTGCTCTAGTGCTTTATTCATTGCAAATTTGTGCTGCCTAGGTGACCATGTTCTTGAGCTTGCATGTCAAAATTATATGGTTATAAGTAGTTCTAATGCATGATATAGGCTCTAGGCACTGGTAGGAGTAGTTGCTATTAATTTTGTTGAGCTTGGTTCACTTTTATTTGAAGTTACTAAAAATTTCAGAATTTTTCAGAAAATAATGAAGAGATTTTTGAGGGGCTCATCGAGCCGAAGCTCGAAGGAAAAGCAAAGCGAAGAAGCAGAGAGGCCCAAATATAATCTGCCTCGCACTGCGGAGGTTCGGCCATGTGAGTGGCCTTCCGATGATTTCTTGAGAGCAGCCGGGATTTATGATGATTTTTATGAATTGGCTAAGAATGCAGGCCTCACCGACTTCCTCCGCGACCAACGCGAACAGTATCTCTTACTCACCAATACTTTTGTGCAAAACTTCTACTATTATCCTAAGGAATCACCTCCTTTAGTAGAGTTTCATTTATATGATGTGGTTAAGAAGATGTCACTATATGAATTTTGTAGGGTTTGCAAAATACTTTTCGAGGGTAGCTTAGAGGAACCACATCGTACAGATGTGGACGGGTTTATTGACACTATCACCGTAGGGGAAACTAGGAAGGTTTCTGATGCAAGAATCACTAGCATACATTTTCCTCGTTTTACGCTACTTTGAAATATTTGCTAGTCGTTGCTTAATTGGTCGCGAAAACTATGGAAACCTTAGTGTTCCTGATATTATTATTTTGTTCCATGGTTTATTCCGTGATGACTCTGTTAGTATGGGCGGTATTATTGCTAAACGGTTAAGTCTGAACCGTACAAAGGGCCCCATCTTTGGAGGTGTCTATGCTTCATGCCTTGTTGCATACTATAACATACCTATTAGGCACTATGAAAAAGAAGAAAAAATGATGCCTACTATTTATTTAGATTATAAGAGTATGGTAGCGCATGATTTTATTGTAAAGAATAGGGAAAGGGAGCTTAAATACAAATTGTTCTTTGATAGACATCATCCTGAGACTATCACCTTGCCTGCTCCTTCCTTGTTTGATTTATCTACAGGCCAGTATCTCATTCCGCTGGTGGCTATTCACGCCTACCGGAACCCTACATCAGCCACAAAGCCAGAGTCAGAACCACAATTTGATCCTCCACGACAGTCTAATTACCAGTGGGATCCGGAGATGATTGCCAACCAATGGCAATCAGAGTCTTCTTCTTCGCAGTACGACCCCAACTATTACTTTGGGTATCCGCCAGGCCAGCCGTGGCCATAGACCAACTTAGGCCAAAATCCTAAGCTTGGGGGAGTACGTATTTCCCACCGACATTACATTCATGTTCACACACTCATTGCTAGTTGTCGGTGCTCATACTTTTTCATTGTAATATCCATGGTAGTTTATTTTCCTTTTTATGCCTTCTTCTTGTGTGTTTAATAAACCTTAAGAAAAACAAAAAAATTAGTTGTAGATTTTAGCTAGTTTTACTTTCCATGCTTGTAGTAGTAATTAAAAAGAAAACCCAAAAATATTTCCTATTCTTCTTTTTGCTTGTTGGGAGCTTTCCCGTGTAAATAGTTTCGTTTCTTTTATTTCCTTTGGGGGTCGATAGGAGAAGACCATGATTAAATTGTTGAAGTGGCTCTTATATGCATTATTGTTGATTTAACCAAGAGCGCATATTGCCCTGTCTTCTCCTGTTTATTGAATGCTTGCAGATTCCAGCTTAGTCCAATGGACGTGCACTATTATCATTATTCACATCATTCGGTCGTGCAAGTGAAAGGCAATTATGACGATATATGATGGACTGATTGAGATGAGAGAAGCTGGTATGAACTCGACCTCTCTTGTTTTTGTAAATATAATTAGTTCATCATTCCTGATTCAGCCTATTATGAATAAACATGTTTGCAATGAAAATTAGAGATTGTAGTTGCTTATGCCATGCTTAATTAGCTAGGAGCTTATAATGGTTTACCTTGCGTGCCAACATGCTATTAAAATGGTTGTGATGTGGTATGATAGGGTTGTATCCTCTTTTGAATGATTTAAGTGACTTGACTTGGCACATGTTCACGCATGTAGTTGAAACAAAATCAACATAGCCTTCACGATATTTATGTTCATGGTGGATTATATCCTACTCATGCTTGCACTTAATGTTCATTGACTTTAATGCATGTTCATGGCTGTTGTCGCTCTCTAGTTGGCCGCTTCCCAATATTTTGCTAGCCTTCACTTGTACTAAGCGGGAATGCTGCTTGTGCATCCAATCCCATAAACCCCAAAATTATTCCATATGAGTCCATCATACCTACCTATATACGGTATCTACCTGCCATTCCAAGTAAATTTGTATGTGCCAAACTCTAAACCTTCAAATAAACATTCTGTTTTTATGCTCGAATAGCTCATGTATCAACTAGGGCTGTCTGTATCTTCCATGTTAGGCGGGTTATTCTCAAGAGGAGTGGACTCCGCTCCTCACTCACGAGAAAATGGCTGGTCACCGGGATGCCCAGTCCCATGATTTATGCAAATCAAATGAAAATAATTGCAAACAAAACTCCCCCTGGGACTGTTTTTAGTTGGAGGCACTCGTTGTTTCGAGCAAGCCATGGATTGATGCTTGTTGGTGGAGGGGGAGTATAAACTTTACCATTCTGTTTGGGAACCGCCTCTAATGTGTGTAACATGGAATATATCACCATCTCTTGGTTGTTATATTGACAATGAAAGTATACCGCTCAAAATATTATTCATCTCTATTTTAAAATCGAGCTCTGGCACCTCTACAAATCCTTGCTTCCCTCTACGAAGGCCCTATCTATTTACTTTTATGTTGAGTCATCCTCCTCTTATTAAAAAGCACCCGCTGGAGAGCACCTCTATCATTTGCATTCATTACTGATTAGTTTACATTGAGTATGACTTGACTGGATCTCTTTTACCATGAATTACAATGTCTAGTCAGTCCTTGATCTTTAAAAGTGCTCTGCATTTATGTTTTGCGGTCTCAGAAAGGGATAGCGAGATACCATCTTGTTATATCATATTATGATTGTTTTGAGAAAGTGTTGTCATCCGAGATTTATTATTATTGCTCGCTAGTTGATTATGCCATTGATATGAGTAAACATGAGACCTAAGTGTTATTGTGAAAGTGGTTAGTTCATAATCTTTGCTGAAAACTTGAATGCTGGCTTTACATATTTACAACAACAAGAGCAAACAAAGTTTGTAAAAGTTTGTCTTTATCACTTTCAGTTTACCAACTGAATTGCTTGAGGACAAGCAAAGGTTTAAGCTTGGGGGAGTTGATATGTCTCCGTCGTATCTACTTTTCCAAACACTTTTGCCCTTGATTTGGACTCTAACTTGCATGATTTGAATGGAACTAACCCGGACTGACGCTGTTTTCAGCAGAATTGCCATGGTGTTATTTATGTGCAGAAACAGAAGTTCTCGGAATGACCTGAAACTTCACGGAGATTATTTTTGGAAATATTAAAAAATACTGGCAAAGAATCAAGGCCAGGGGGCCCACACCCTAGCCATGAGGGTGAGGGGCGCGCCCCCTACCTCGTGGCCCCTCTGGAGCTCCTCCCACCTCAACTCAAACTCTATATATTCACTTTTGGGGAGAAAAAATCAGAGAGAAAGATTCATCGTGTTTTACGATGCGGAGCCGCCGCCAAGCCCTAAACTCTCTCAGGAGGGCTGATGTGGAGTCCGTTCGGGGCTCCGGAGAGGGGAATCCGTCGCCATCATCATCATCAACCATCCTCCATCACCAATTTCATGATGCTCACCGCCGTGCGTGAGTAATTCCATCATAGGCTTGCTGGATGGTGATGGGTTGGATGAGATTTATCATGTAATCGAGTTAGTTTTGTTAGGGTTTGATCCCTAGTATCCACTATGTTCTGAGATTGATGTTGCTATGACTTTGCTATGCTTAATGCTTGTCACTAGGGCCCGAGTGCCATGATTTCAGATCTGAACTTATTATGTTTTCATGAATATATGTGAGTTCTTGATCCTATCTTGCAAGTCTATAGTACCTACTATGTGTTATGATCCGGCAACCCCGAAGTGACAATAATCGAGACCACTTCCGGTGATGACCGTAGTTTGAGGAGTTCATGTATTCACTATGTGTTAATGCTCTGGTCCAGTACTCTATTAAAAGGGGGCCTTAATATCCCTTAGTTTCCGCTAGGACCCCGCTGCCACAGGAGGGTATGACAAAAGATTTCATGCAAGTTCTTTTCCATAAGCACGTATGACTATATTCGGAATACATGCCTACATTACATTAATGAATTGGAGCTAGTTCTGTGTCACCCTAGGTTATGATTGTTACATGATGAACCACATCCGGCATAATTCTCTATCACCGATCCATTGCCTATGAGCTTTCCATATATTGTTCTTCGCTTATTTACTTTTCCGTTGCTATTGTTACAATCTCTATAAAACACCAAAAATATTACTTTTGCTATCGTTACCTTTTGCTACCGTTACCACTACTATCATATTACTTTGCTACTAAATACTTTGCTGCAGATACTAAGTTTCGAGGTGTGGTTGAATTGACAACTCAGCTGCTAATACTTGAGAATATTCTTTGGCTCCCCTTGTGTCATATCAATAAATTTGGGTTGAATACCCTACCCTCGAAAACTGTTGTGATCCCCTATACTTGTGGGTTATCAATAGGCTTTGAGATGAGCATCACCTGGAAATTTTTCCTTAGTATTTCCTCGACCCCATTTAAAAGTACGGTGTTTTCTATGACTCAAAAGAAGGAAATGAGGCTATGAAAACAAAAGTCTTCACGCTTCATAGTCCTCACATCAATATCTTCAAGGTCACACCAATTTCCTCATTTTCAAAGTCTTCAAGAAAACCAAAGTCTTTAGATGAAGACATTCATTTTTAGGGGTTAACTTTCTTCGAATATATCAAACTCCTCAGAGACTTATAAGACATGTGTACACTCACAAACACATTAGTCCCTTAACCTATAAATCTTCAATACACCAAAATCACTAAGGGGCACTAGATGCACTTATAGGACTGGTCTGGCACCCAGCCAGAGAACGCAAGTTCATCGCAGATATCCGCAACATACTCCATGTTTCCAAACCTGATGGTCTAGTCTGGAGCAAAAATTTTGATTTGGCCAAGGTGGCCAGCCGCATCGGCATAGAGCATGACGTTACCGAAGACAAAGAGCTGACCGGGGAAGAAGGTGTTCCCATAGCCAATGTTGTCGTCGATTCGAAGATGAGCTATCGAGCTGTCCTGACCATGCAACGAGACTTGTATGGGCCACCACCACCAATGTCGGGGTTAAATCCGATAGATCTCGGGCATGGGGTCCTGAGCTGGTGGTCTTAGCTAGATGGTAACATGATGGACAAGGGACACGATATTTACCCATGTTCAAGCCCTCTTGAAGAGGTAAAACTATACGTCCTGCTCTTGTTGTATTGATTGTATTGGAGTACAAAGTACAGTATGATCCACCCGAGATCCTATGTGAATGTATGATTCTCTACCCCATGCTCTAAACCCCTCGACTTATATAGTATCGGTTGTACCTATGGTTTACATGAGGTCGGTCACATCTAGGACAAACATGTCAATGATTCAAATGTTGTCGATGTTCTGGGAACCAGGGTACCCAGACTTTGCCTACCTGTGGCCCATGGCATGGCTCCTTCGATGGCCTGGTACGACCCATCTTCAGCACCTTCAAGACAAGACCCTCACGAGGAGCCAAGCCTCGCGAGGCAGACGATATCAAGACCCTCGGAGGGAGTGGCCTCCTCAGGGTGGCTCCCGAGGAGCGGAGATTTCTATGCAGGTGCCCACCTCATGAGGTTGAGGTGACACCAGCCATGACGACCAAGGACATGCGGGCACCAGCAGGCGTAGAGTAGCATGTTTCCTCTTTGGTGCTAAGGAGGCAAGTGCAGGCGCGGAGTCCTGAGGAATTAGCCAAAGGTTTTCCATTCTCGTGCAACGAGACCAAGACCGCTAGGACGATAGGAAGGATGTCATCACCGAGCCCACCAATGTGTCACGACCAGAAGCTTTGTAGGCGAAGACCACCTTTTGTCAAGATAGGATGTACTTCTTGTCCCAATTCAAAATTGGCCACTATATGATCCCTTCCCACCTTCGTTTGGAGGAAGAGGACCAAGGCCACTATAAATATAGCTTAGTCATCACCATAGAAGGGGAGAGACTTCTCTAGCTCAACCCGCACTAGAACAGACCTCGTGAGGTTGTTCTTCCTTTGTACTAGTTCGTCCACAGCCCCGGGCGAGGCTAATCTACCACAAAGTAGGAGTAGGGTCTTACACCGCAAGGTGGCCTGAACCTGGGCAAACTGCCGTGTCATTTTCTTCCTAGTTCATCGAGCTAGGCCATGGGAGCGACGAACTGGTTGGCTGGTGAGGTCGAGTTCTTCGCACACGCCCTAGAATTCAAACGTTTCTTGGGTCTACGGAGCCCTGAATCCGACATTTGGCGCGCCAGGTAGGGGCGTGTCTGATGCGGCTTGAACTACATCGGTATTTCCCCAAAGAGGAAGGGATGATGCATCACATAAACGATAGGTATTTCCCTCAGTGATGAGACCAAGGTTATCAAACCAGTAGGAGAATCACGCAACACTACGTAAAAAACACCTACACACAATGAACAAATACTTGCAGCCGACGTGTTAAAGGGGTTGTCAACCCCTTGCAGGTAACGATGCCAAAAATTGTCAAGTTGACTGGATAAAAATATGATAGATTGGATAAACAGATCACGAATAAATGCAAAATAAAATCAAGTGCAACAAGGTATTTTTGGGTTTTGGATTAATAGATCTAAAAATAAAAGCGAATAAAAATAGATCTCGAAGGCAAATATAATAAAGAAGAGACCCATGGGTCGTAGATTTCACTAGTGGATTCTCTCAAGAAAAATAGCATACGGTGGGTAAACAAATTACTATTGGGAAACTGATAGAACTTCAAATAATCATGACGATATCCAGGCAATGATCATTATATAGGCATCACGTCCAAGATTAGTAGACCGACTCCTGCGTGCATCTACTACCATTACTCCACACATCGACCGCTATCCAACATGCATCTAGTGTATTAAGTTCATGGAAAAAATGGGGTAATGCAATAAGAACGATGACATGATGTAGAAAAGATCTATTTATGTAGAAATAGACACCATCTTGTTATCCTTAATAGCAACGATACATACGTGTCGTTTCCCCTTCTGTCACTGGGATTGAGCACCGTAAGATCGAACCCATCACAAAGCACCTCTTCCCATGACAAGAAAAATCAATCTAGTCGGCCTAACTAAACCAAAGATTTGAAGAAGAAATACGAGGCTATAAGAAATCATGCATATAAGAGATCAAAAGACTCAAATAACTTTAACTTTAATGGATAAAAACATAGATCTGATAATAAACTCAAAGTTCATCCGATCCCAACAAACACACCGCAAAAAGAGTTACATCAAATAGATCTCCAATAGACCATTGTATTGAGAATCAAAAGAGAGAGGAAGTCATCTAGATACTAACTACGGACCCATAGGTCTACAATGAACTACCCACACATCATCGAAGAGGCACCAATGAGGATGATGAACCCCTCTGTGCTGGTGTCTAGATTAGATCTGTGGTTTCTGGAAATTGCGGTGCCTGGAATTGATTTTCGTTGAGTCCCCTAGGGTTTCTGGAATATTGAGGTATTTATAAAGGAAAGAGGCGGTGCGGGAGGCCACTGAGGTGGGCACAACCCACCAGGGCGCGTCTGGGCCCCCAGGAGCGCCCTGGTGGGTTGTGCTCCCCTCGGAGCCCCCCTCTGGTACTTCTTTGGCCCAACAGGTGTCTTCTGGTCCAGAAAAAATCTCCAAAAAGTTTCGCTGTGTTTGGACTCAGTTTGGTATTGATTTTCTACGAAGTAAAAAATAAGCAAAAAACAACAACTGGCACTAGGCACTATGTCAATAGGTTAGTCCCAAAAAATGATATAAAGGTGCTATAAAATGATTGTAAAACATCCAAGAATGATAATATAACAGCATGGAACAATAGAAGATTATAGATACCTTGGAGACGTATCAGCATCCCCAAGCTTAATTCTTGGTTGTCCTTGAGTAGGTAAATGATAAAAATAGAATTTTTGATGTGGAATGCTTCCTATCATGTTCATCACATATTTGTTTCTTTGTAACATGGACATTTGGAATTTTATATGATTCAAAGCAATAGTCTTGTTTTGACATGAAGATTTCAATACTCAAGCATATCAACAAGCAACCATGTCTTTCAAAATATCAACACTAAAGCAAGTTATCCCTAGCCCATTATGCTCAATCATTGATCCATTCATGAAAGACACTTGCATATTAGGTACACCTAGTGCTCAAGTACGATCACATTGCCCCTTAGTTGGTGCTTTATAAGAGAAGATGGAGACAAGAGTAAAAATAAAAATTTCATAAAGTAAAAGAAAGGCCCTTCGCAGAGGGAAGTAGGGATTTGTAGAGGTGCCAGAGCTCAAAGTGAAAAAGATAGTGATAAAAACATTTTGGGTGGCATGCTTTTCCTGTCAACAAAAATGATCGAGTAGTTCCCAATACTTCCCATGCAAGATATATCACAGACGGTTCCCAAACAGAAAATAAAGTGTATTCCTTTTTCCACCATACTTTCACATTCCACAGCTAACCGAGTCCACGGGTGCCGTCCATACCAACACTTCCCAAGGAATTTATTATTTGACAACATATAATAAATTCATTTTTCATTTTGGGACTGGGCATCCCTAATACCTTTGTCGTACTCTCGTGTAATGACAAGTGAATAAACACTCATCTTGAGAATAACACATCTAGCATGGAAATATATCAGCCACCCCTACTGTTTCATGAACGGTACGAGCACACAAAAGAGAAATTTATTTTGAAAATTAGAGATGGCACATACAAATTTGCTTAGAACGGCAAAAGAATACAACATATATGTTGGTATAGTGGACTCATGTGGTAAAACTGGGTTTAAGGATTTTGGATGCACAAGTAGTGATCATACTTAGCGTAAATGAAGGCTAGCAAAATATTGAGAAGCATCCAACCAATAAATGAAAAAACTCATACGTGAGCATTGAGCATAACTAACACTGAATAATGCACCACAAGTAGGATGTAATTTCATAGCATAACTATTGACTTTCGTGCTTGCATAGGTAATCACAAACCTTAACACCAATATTCTTACTAAAGCATAATTACTCATCAACATGACTCGCATATTTATCAACATATCGCAAAACTATTACAAGGAATAAAGTTTATTTTGTCCAATGATCTTCATGAAAGTTTTTATTATATCCCACTTGAATATCTATCACTTTGGGACTAATTTAATATGTTGCTTTTGATAGCTCAAACAAATCTAAGTGAAGAACATGAGCATAAAAATTTTCTTCTCTCAAAATAATTTAAGTGAAGCATGAGAGAATTTCTTCAAAATTTTACTAACTCTCAAATAAATCTAAGTAAAGCATGAGAGAATTTCTTTAAAAATAATAAAGCACACCATGCTTAAAAAGCTATAAGTGAAGCACTAGAGCAATTCCTTAGCTCAAAAAGATTTAAGTGAAGCATAGAGAGAAATTCTAACAAGTCATAGCATAATTTTGGCTCTCTCAAATAGGTGTGTACAGTAAGGATAGATGACTAAAAATAAAAAATAAAAAATGCAAAGACTCATATCATATAAGACGGTCCAAGCAGAACTCATGATATGCGATGAATAAAAATATAGCTCCAAGTAAAAAACCGATGGTCGTTAGAAGAAAGAGGGGATGCCAGCTAGGCATCCCCAAGCTTAGTTGATTGCTTCTCTTTTAGATAATAGCTTGGGATGCCATGGGGCATCCCCAAGCTTAGGCTCTTCTTACTCCTTATTCCTTCATCCATCATGATCTCACCCAAAACTTGAAAACTTCAATCACACAAAACTCAACAAAACCTTCATGAGATCCGTTAGTATAACAAAGCAAATCACTACTATAAGTACAGTTGCAAACCCATTCATATTTTATTTTTGCATTATATCTACTATATTCCAACTTTGCTGTAGCTTATACCCTCCAATACAAACCATAGATTCATCGAAATAAGCACACAACGCAAAGAAAATAGAATCTGTCAAAAGAAGAAAAGTCTGTAGCAATCTGAAAAATTCGAATACTTATGTAACTCCAAAAATTCTGCAAAATTAGGACAATGTGGGAAATTTGTATATTAATATTCTGCAAAAGGAGTAAATATTTTATCGCAATTATAATAAAAATGAGAATTATTTTTCTTGGCGCAAAAATTTCTGTCTTTGAGCAAGATCAAATCAACTGTCACCCAACACGATCCCAAAGGCTTTGCTTGGCACAAACACTAACTAAAACATAAAAAAACTCAATCATAACAGTAGCATGATTGTGCAAACACTCAAGAACAGAAAGAGAAAGACAAAAATAATTTTTTATTCATTGGGTTGTCTCCCAACAAGCACTATGGTTTTATGCCCCTAGCTAGGCATAATGTGACGGATCTAAGTGTTGTCATCTTTATTTAGAGATCCATAGGATGCCCTCATGACTGATTCATATGGTGGCTTAATTCTTGTTCTAGGGAAGTGTTCCATACCATTCCTTTGTGGAAATTGAAATTTAATATTGCCTTCTTTCATATCAATCATGGCACCAATAGTACATAAAAATGGTCTACCAAGAATAATTGGGCAAGACGGATTGAATCAATATCAAGAACAATAAAATCTATGGGTACATAATTCCTATTTGCAAGAATAAGAACATCATTAATTCTTCCCAAAGGCTTTTTAATAGTAGAATCTGCCAAGTGCAAATTTAAAGAACATTCTTCAATATCGGTAAGACCAAGCACATCACATAAATATTTTGAAATTGTGGAAACACTAGCACCCATGTCATCTAAAGCAAAATAGTCATAATTTTTAATTTTTACTTTGATAGTAGGTTCTCATTCATCATGTAATTTTCTAGGAATTGAAATCTCTAATTCCAACTTTTCTTCCAAAGCTTTCATAATAGCATCAACGATATGTTCAGTAAAAACTTTATTTTGTTCATATGCATGGGGTGAATTAATCATGGATTGCAACAAATAAAGACAATCAATCAAAGAGCAACTATCATAATTGAAGTCTTTGTAATCCAAAAGGGTGGGCACATCACTAGTTAAAGTTTTAACCTCTCCAAACCCACTTTTATCAATTTTCTCAACAAGATTTTCACCCTCCGAATTATCGGGGCGCCTTCTAGATAAAGTTGACTCTTCTCCAGTCCCTTTATCATCAATTTTAATTTTACCAAACAGGGAATCAATAGAAGAAACACCAACCATTTTGAGATCTTCATCATTTTTATGAAAGCAATCACTAGAAAACGCCTTTTCTAAAAATTCTCTTTTAGCTCTAAGCACAACAGTTCTTTTCTTACTTTGAGCCATAGAAACATATAAAGCTTTAATTGACTCTTCAACATTAGGCACAAAAATTTTCATCTTGAGATTTTCCACATCATGAGAAATTATATCAATGCTTCTAGACATATCATCAATCTTACTCAACTCTTCTTCTATCGTAGTATTAAAATTCTTTTGAGCATTGATAAATTCTTTAATATTATTCTCCAGATCAGAGGTGTTCCTATTATTATTATAAGAAGGATTGCCATAGGATCAAGGAATTTCCCGGAAAAGGTATAGGATTAAAATTACCTCTATAAGCATTGTAGCCTCTAATGACCCACAAGTATAGGGGATCACTTGTAGCCTCTTTCGATAAGTAAGAGTGTCGAACCCAATGAGGAGCTAAAGGTAGTACAAATATTCCCTGAAGTTCTATCGACCACCGATACAACTCTACGCACGCTTAACGTTCACCTTACCTAGAACAAGTATGAAACTAGAAGTACTTTGTAGGTGTGATAGGATAGGTTTGCAAGATAATAAAGAGCATGTAAATAAAAGCTAGGGGATGTTTAGATAAAGAAACAACTAAGTTAGTTTTAGTAGAGAGCTTTTGGTCACAAGAAAGTTATTTGTCCCTAGGCAATCGATAACTAGACCAGTAATCATTAGTGCAATTTTATATGAGGGAGAGGCATAAGCTAACATACTTTCGCTCCTTGGATCATATGCACATTGGAACTCTAGCAAACATCCGTAACTACTAAAGATCATTAAGGTAAAACACAACCATAGCATTAAAGTATCAAGTCCTCTTTACTCCCATACGTAAACAAGCTACTTACTCAGGTTTAAGTTTCTGTCACTCTAGCAACCCACCATAAGCAAATCATGAACATATTGAAAACCCTACAACAGGGATCCCTCACCCTTGCGCGACACGGAGAGCACCATAGGACAACACCAATAATAAAATATACAACTCAAACCAATCATGATCATCAATCAACCCATAGGACAAAACAGATCTACTCAAACATCATAGGATAGCCATACATCATGGGAAATAATATATAGCGTTGAGCACCATGTTTAAGTAGATATTACAACAGGGAGGAGAGGTGTTACACCGCTGCATAGAGGGGGAGAGAGTTGGTGATGACGCCGGCGAGGTTGTTGGTGTAGATCGCCGTCATGATGATGGCCCCAGTGGCGTTTCGGCACCAACGGGAGAGAGGGGGAGAGATCCCCCTCCTTCTTATTCTTCCTTGACCTCCCCCTAGATGGGAGGAGGGTTTCCCCTCTCGTCCTTGGCCTCCATAGCCGCGGAGGGGCGGGAGCCCCTCCGAGATTGGATCTCTCTCTCTCTCTCTCTCTCTCTCTCTCTCTCTCTCTCTGGTTCTTCCTGTTTCTGTGCTCCCAGATTCTGGCCTTTCACTGTTTCTTAAATTCCTGGAGATCCATAACTCCAATTGGGCTGAAATTTTAACATGATTTTTGTCCGGATATTAGCTTTCTTGCGCCAGAAGAAGGGCACCAACCACCTTACAGGGTGGCCACAAGGGTTCAGGGCGCGCCCCTGCCTTGCCGCCACCTCGGGCATCGTCTCGCGTTGATTCCACTTCCCAAAATTCACATATATTCCAAAAAAAATCTCCGTAAGTTTTTATCGTGTTTGGACTCCGTTTGATATGGATTTTCTGTGAAACAAAAAACATGCAACAAATAGGAACTGGCACTAGGCACTGGATCAATATGTTAGTCCCAAAAATAGTATAAAAAGTTGCCAAAAGTATATGAAAGTTGTAGAATATTGGTATCAAACAATAAAAAATTATAGATACGACGGAGCCATATCAGCCCCTCGGCCATGGTGCTCATCATCACCCCATGCTCCCCGCGACCGACGCAGATACTGGTGTCAACCACCACCGGCGGCGTGGGACACTCTCGCCCCCTCCCGTTCAACGTCGCAACTGAGGCACCGCGTTGTCCTCCGGCTACGACGTGGCGTCGTCCCTGCATGCTCGTCGGGAGCAGGCAAACACGCGAGCCGCGCTCCTCGTGGCGCGCAAGTTGTTGTGATGCAGATTAGTGAAAGGCGGCCACAATGCCTTGCTCTCCCGCGTCACCGAGATGCTCGATGCTACTTGCGAAGGCGTGGTACCCTTCCACATCATGACGGCTTCGCGGATACCCCCAGGGACCCGCGCCCGCCATTGTTGCGTCTGCTCGTCCCCTCGGGAGGAGCCCGGAGGGCCCCACGAAGGCAACCCGGCACGCAGCGCCGCCCACCTGACCCAAGAGGTGCGCCCAGAGGGAGTAGCCAGGGTAGGCGGCCTTCACCGCGGCGATGGCGAAGTGCCACTCCCAGGCTAGCGAGGCAGGACATCAGAGATAGTGGACTATGGAGCGGAAGGACTGGGGGCTGATCTCAGGGTGATGGTCCCTAGTACCTCTGTACCACCGTTGGCGGGCTCGTCGTACGAGCAAAGGAGGAGCCCGTATGCATTCCCCCCGCTGGCCCTGACGTTAAGATCGCGAAGGCCACGTAGAGCAGGGACCCCTTATGAGCCAACTCAATGCCACGCCAACGCATTCGACATCAACGGCCACCAGTTACAACCAATATCTTTGGAACACGCAACGCTAACCTTGGATCGTTGGTAAATCATGCCACGGCCGCGCACCTTCGGATGCTGGCCCCGCCTCGGGCAGGCAGGGGCGCACTGGGAGGTGGTGTGGGAGGAGTCCGGCGCTAGAGCTTCCCCCGCGCTACGCGGTGCAGGGTGCCGCCGCGACGGTGGCGCATGCCATCCAGAAGTGGGTCCTCCGCCGGGGAAGCCGCCGGTGAGCCCTTCCCCTGGTCGAGGGCCTGCGACCGCCTGACTACCGCCCACGTAGCCCCTTACCCCTTAGTACTGTCCTGGTTTCCGGACGCCCCAACGGTGGTCGGGGCATGCGCGGGGCGGGGTCCTTGCCCGGGAGCAAGGAGTGCCCCTCAAATCGCCGCCCGTGACACTCTCACGTAATAATGAGTGGGGTTGTACATTCCCCGAAGTCTCTTGAGCGCCGCCCTCGGGCCTCACGGGGGCTCCCACCAACGTCCAAGTGGAAGCACCATGGTCCGCGCTTGCAGTCGGCACTGTCCCCCAATGACTATGCCCACGCCCAGTGGAAGCACCGAGCTCCGCACTAGTGAGAAGACTAGTGTAGACGCCGGACGCGGCTGTCTCTTTTGCTCTCTTTTCTAATCCGATTTGCTGTCTTTGGAATGAAATTCAGAGTTTCATGCACTTATTAAAAGAAACGGGGGGATTTTCGATTCGCGGTGTTTCCTTGTTCTCTGATTTGTGTTTTGGGAGGCATGACTTCTGCCTGCTGCTCTTCCCCCGAGCGCCCCGCGAGCGGGGCTGGGTGTGGCTTGCGCATCTGAGCTAGCCTAAGCAGCATCAGGGCCCCCATGGGGCCAAGAACATGACTACCGCATGTCCGGCTGTGCGCACACCTTGCCAAAGCTTTGGTGTTTGGCTCCTCGCGTGGCACTCTCGAGCGAGCCAGCAAGCTCGCACTATGCTCAGAATCCGGCTTTGGGCCTCAGAGGCACTCAGCACCGGGTGCCCCCCACACTCCCGCGAAGCTCGACGCCAGGCGAAGGCACACCAGGAGGCCTTAGGCTCTCGAAAGCCCCTCCTGAGATTCTGCGGATTGGGGGCCCAGAGAACCCGTCTTAGGAGAAGTGCGTCTCTATGACACAAGAAGCCGTCCAAGGCCGCGAACACAAAGATAAGCCACGCCAACTACTCTAGTCAGGAGCCCTCTGGCTCACGACAACACGTTTACAAAATTAATCTAGAGGGCATATCATTGATTCATACATTACAGGGGAGCCCCCTCCAAAAAATTCTTTCATGCCCCGCAGGGCCATACCTAAAATTTTGGCAGGAAAACAGGGAAATACAAGCCTAGCGGGACACGCTATCGTCAGTGTCGCTGTCATCGTCATCACCATCAGCTCCGCCCTCTTCGGCCGCGAGCGCAACTACGTCGTCGGCAAGGGTGAATTCTTTGACCAGGTCGTCCACATGGTCGTCCACCCAGCTCGCCAGGTCGCCCTGAGTTACCCCGGGCACAGGGGCTATCGCGGCATCGAAGTTGTAGTCGGGATCGAGGCTAAGAAGGTAGCTAAAGACACACAAGAATGCGTGCCCAAGAAGGTCTGAGCTCTTCTCTTCGACGAGCTGGCGCGCCCTCGTGGCCCTGCTTTCGAGGCAGGCCATGACCTGGGTGAAGAAGCGGAGGTAGCCAGCATCATCAGCTTCATACGGATGGGCGATGCTCTTGTCGGAAATGGTGTTTAGGGCCCGGTTGGCCCTGACCATGAGGTCCTCGAGCATCGAGGAGCACTCAAGCTGCAGCATCCGGTGGCGGCCCGCCTTGTCTGTGGCTACTTGGCGCTCCATCACCTCTAGTCGCTCATGCTCCAGGCTGTGCTCCAATGCCTCGAGCGCCAGCGCGTCCTCGCGTGCCCGGACTCCTGCCTCGTCTGTGGGGGTCCTGCCTGGTACCACCGCAAGGGCAGCTCTGTGCGCCTGGACTTGCCTCTCAAGGGCAGCGTTCGAGGCTCGAAGCTCCGTCTCGCGCTCCTCGGCCGTCTCGTGACGAAGATCCACAGATCGGGCCTCCTCTAGAGCGCGGGCGCAAGCCTCCTGAGAAGCTGCAAGGGACTGCTCGGCCTCCGCACGGGTGCACTCGTGCTGCAAGCGGCCGAGGTCGATGGTGACTTTCAGATGGCGCCATTTGTGCGCCAGGCGGAGGCCCTCCACCTCGAGGCGCGTGTCGACATCGGCAAACTCTGCCCCGAGGCAGCTAGTGCGCTCGTTGCTTCCTGGAAAGGGTTATTGCGGATGACACTGCGCCCGCGTGCGAGTTCCAACACTCGGTCGGGTCCTTCCTCCGCGCCCGGTCTGCCGGAGGGGCGCAAGATTACTCACCCGTCTCTGGCAGTGGGATGGTGGTCGGGGCCCCTTCGACCGCTCCCCAGGGCACAGACGGGGCACGACGTGGTCCAGCCCCGCTGCTTGAAGATGGAGCCATCGCACAGGTCGCCCAACCACCGGCAAGAACCAGTGGAGGAGCCCTCGGCACAGCCTTCGTGCCCTAGAGGTTGCTCTGGAAGAAGAATGTTGGGAGTGCAGGCCCGCGGCCCTCCAGCAGCGAGCTCGACGCATGATCCGGCACCACCTCATGCGCCATTGCCCAGCTCAGGAGCTCCGGGGTCGCAGCCAAACCAGAGGCCTCCGGAGGTCACGCTCTGGGCGGGCTCACCACCTCTACGAAAGGGATCCTGAGGGGAAAAAGTCAGACAAGGATGAGGTATGCGAAAGTCTAGGAGGGCAGGGCACTTACTCATCCACTACTACCCACTTCCTCTTTTTCAGGGCCCATGGGGCGGGGCCCTAGTGGCTCCCTATCCCTTTCCTCTTGCGGAGTGCCCCGAGGTCTGGAAGGGGCGCGCTGCAGGCTGGCGCGCATTCCCTCGTGGCGGGGGCGACAGCTGCATCTGCGGGCGGGGCTCCTACCATACCGCATGCGGAGGTGTGGGCCATCGCCTCAGGAGCCAGTGGTGGAGCCTACCCTCCAGCGGCCATCTCAGGAGCGCTCGGCGATGCTTGCTCTCCCACGGTCACCTCTGGAGCACGCGCCGCGGGATCGACAAGCACAGGAGCCACCAAGATGGGATTCTCGCGAGGCCCCTCGTGGCCCTCGGGTAGCAGCCCCCACTCGTCGAAGCGCGACATCTTCAAAACAAAGCACCCCTCGTTCGAGTAGTTGTACAAGGGACACCCCTCTGTAGGGAGTGCAACAGACGCGGGGTCACTCTTCAGGAGCTGGAGCACTGTGCACAACGTCTTGGAGGGGAGCGAAGGCACCTAGAGCCTCATGGGGTCGTCGGGGCCGGTGAAGGCCCACATTGGGCGAGAATGGCACAGGAGCGGAGCGATGCGCCGCCGTACAAACTCCCGCACCACCATCGTCATCGTCACCCCTGCCTCCTTGAGCTTGGCCAGCCTAGACCGGACACACATGAGCCGTCGGTCGACGAGCTCCGCATGTCCCTAGCCGGAACTCGGCTCCTCCGGCGCCAATGGGAGGAGGAGCAGGGGGCTGCGCACGATGGCGTCCACATACACCCACTAATCCCGGAACCCCCTCGCGTCCAGGCGGAGCGTGAAGTCGATGCCAGAGCCGGCTGTCGCCGCCACCACCTGGAGCGACATGCACCCGAGCGTTGCCCGCTGTTGGCCAAGTGGAGCGAGAAGAAATGGCGGAGCAAGGCCACGGAAGGGGCAATGCCCACTAAGTTCTCACACAGGAATGCAAAAGCAGAGAGAAGGACGATGGATCTGGGGTCCAGATGCAGCGCGTGAACCTTGTAATGCGAGACCACGACGTTGAAAAAATCTGAAAAAGGGGAACCAGACCGGCGAAGAGAGCACCGCGACGAAGGGTGATTACGCATTAACTATGTTGGTATTTCCCCAAAGAGGAAGGGATTATGTAGCACAACGACGGTAGGTATTTCCCTCAGTGATGAGACCAAGGTTATTGAACCAGTAGGAGAATCACGCAACACTACATAAATAGTACCTGCACACAAAGAACAAATACTTGCGACCCGACGTGTTAAAGGGGTTGTCAATCCCTTTCGGGTAACGGTGCCCGAAATTGTCGAGTTGACGGGATAAAAATATGAGAGATTGGATAAATAGATTACTCCACACATCGACGCTATCCAGCATGCATCTAGTGTTTTAAGTTCATGGAGAAATGGAGTAATGCAATTAGAACGATGACATGATGTAGACAAGATCTATTTATGTAGAAATAGACCCCATCTTGTCATCCTTAATAGCAATGATACATACGTGTCATTTCCTCTTCTGTCACTGGGATCGAGCACCATAAGATCGAAGCGATCGCAAAGCACCTCTTCCCATGACAAGAAAAATCGATCTAGTCGGCCTAACTAAACCAAAGATTCCAAGAAGAAATACGAGGCTAAAAGAAATCATGCATATAAGAGATCAAAAGACTCAAATTCATGGATGAAAACATAGATCTGATCATAAACTCAAAGTTCACCAGATCCCAACAAAACACCGCAAAAAGAGTTACATCAAATAGATTTCCAACTTGCGGCGGCTGGAATTGATTTTCTTTGACTCCCCTAGGGTTATTGGAATATTGGGGTATTTATAGAGCAAAGAGGTGGTGCGGGAGGCCACCTAGGTGGGCACAACCCACTAGGGCGCGTCTGAGCCCCCAGGCGCGCCCTGGTGGGTTGTGCTCCACTCGGAGCCCCCCTATGGTACTTCTTTGGCCCAATAGGTGTCTTCTGGTCCAGAAAAAAACTCCAAAAAGTTTCGTTGCGTTTGGAATCCATTTGGTATTGATTTTCTGCGAAGTAAAAAACAAGCAAAAAACAACAATTGGCACTAGGCACTATGTCAATAGGTTAGTCCCAAAAAAATGATATAAACTTGCTATAAAATGATTGTAAAGCATCCAAGAATAGTAATATAACAACATGGAACAATCAAAAATTATAGATACATTGGAGACATATCAGCATCCCCAACTTAATTCCTGCTCGTACTCGAGTAGGTAAATGATAAAAACAGAATTTTTGATGTGGAATGCTGCCTAACATGTTCATCACATATTCTTTTCTTTGTAGCATGGACATTTGGACTTTTATATGATTCAAAGCAATAGTCTAGTTTTGACATGAAGATTTCAATACTCAAGCATATCAACAAGCAACCTTGTCTTTCAAAATATCAACACTAAAGCAAGTTATGCCAAGCCCATTATGCTCAATCATTGATCCATTCATGAAACACACTTGCATATTAGCTACACCCAATGCTCAATTACGTCAAAAGTGCCCCTTAGTTGGTGCTTTATAGGAGAAGATGGAGACTCAAATAAAAATAAAAATTTCATAAAGTAAAAGAGAGGCCCTTTGCAGAGGGAAGTAGGGATTTCTAGAGGTGCCAGAGCTCAAAGCAAAAAAGATAGAGATAAAAACATTTTCGGTGGCATGCTTTTCCTGTCAACGAAAATGATCAAGTAGTTCCCAATACTTTCCATTCTAGATATATCATAGGCGGTTCCCAAACAGAAAATAAAGTTTATTCCTTTTTCCACCATACTTTCACATTCCACGGCTAACCGAATCCAAGGGTACCATCCATACCAACACTTACCAAGGAATTTATTATTTGACAACATAAAGAAAATTTTAACATGGAAATATATTAGCCACCCCTACCGTTTCATGAGCGGTACGAGCACACAAAAGAGAAATTTATTTTGAAAAATAGAGATGGCACATACAAATTTGCTTAGAACAGAAAAAGAATACCACATATAGGTAGGTATAGTGGACTAATGTGGCAAAACTGGTTCAAGGGTTTTGGATGCACAAGTAGTGATCATAATTAGTGCAAGTGAAGGCTAGCAAAAGATTGAGAAGCATCCAACCGAGAAACAAAAAATCTCATAAGCGAGCATTAAGCATAACTAATACCAAATAATGCACCACAAGTAGGATGTAATTTCATAGCATAACTATTGACTTTCGTGCTTGCATAGGGAATCACAAACCTTAACACCAATATTCTTACTAAAGCATAATTACTCATCAACATGACTCACATATTATATCAACATATCACAAAACTATTACAAGGAATCAAGTTTATTTTGTCCAATGATCTTCATGAAAGTTTTTATTATACCCCTCTTGAATATCTATCACTTTTGGACTAATTTCATATGTTGCTTTGACATCTCAAACAAATCTAAGTGAAGAACATGCATAAAAAAATTTCTTCTCTCAAAATAATTTAAGTGAAGCATGAGAGAATTTCTTAAAAAGTTACTACCTCCCAAATAAATCTAAGTGAATCATGAGAACATTTCTTCAAAAATACTAAGGCACACAGTGCTAAAAAAGATATAAGTGAAGTACTAGAGCAATTCCATAGCTCAAAAAGATTTAAGTGAAGCATAGAGAGCAATTCTAACAAGTCATAGAATAATTTTGGCTCTCTCAAATAGGTGTGTCTAGCAAGGATAGATGCCTTAAAACAAGAAGTAAAACAAGCAAAGACTCATATCATACAAGACGGTCCAAGAAAAACTCATGATATGTGGCAAATAAAATATAGCTCCAAGTAAAAAAGTGATGGTCGTTAGAAAAAGAGGGGATGCCACTCGGGCATCCCCAGGCTTAGTTGATTGCTTCTCTTTTATATAATAGCTTGGGATGCCATGGGGCATCCCCAAGATTAGGCTCTTCTTACTCCTTATTCCTTCATCCATCGTGATCTCACCCAAAACTTGAAAACTTCAATCACACAAAACTTAACAAAACCTTCATGAGATCTGTTAGTATAACAAAACAAATCACTACTATAAGTACTGTTGCAAACCCATTCATATTTTATTTTTGCATTATATCTACTGTATTCCAACTTTGCTATAGCTTATACCCTCCAATACAAACCATAGCTTCATCGAAATAAGCACACAATGCAAAGAAAACAAAATATCTCAAAAACAGAATAGTCTGTAGCAATCTGAAAACTTCGAATACTTTTGTAACTCCAAAAATTCTGAAAACTTAGGACAACATGGGAAATTTGTATATAAATCTTCTGCTAAAATGAGAATTGTTTTTCTGGGTGCAAAAGTTTTTTTCTTCAGCAAAATCAAATCAACTATCACCGAACATGATCCCAAAGGCTTTGCTTGGCACAAAAACTAATTAAAACATAAAAACACAATCATAACAGTAGCATAATTGTGCAAACACTCAAGAACAGAAAAAAGACAAAAATAATTTTTATTCATTGGGTTGCCTCCCAACAAGCGCTATCGTTTTATGCCCCTAGCTAGGCATAATGCAACAGATCTAAGTGTTGTCATCTTTGTTTCGAGATCCATAAGCTGCCCTCATGATTGATTCATATGGTGGATTAATTCTTGTTTTAGGGAAGTGTTCCATACCCCTCCTCAGTGGAAATTGAAATTTAATATTGCATTCTTTCATATCAATCATGGCACCAATAGTACGTAAAACGGTCTACCAAGAATAATTGGGCAAGAGGGATTGAATCAATATCAGGAACAATAAAATCCATGGGCACATAATTCCTGTTTGTGAGAATAAGAACATCATTAATTCTTCCCAAAGGCTATTTAATAGTAGAATCCGCCAAGTGCAAATTTAAAGAGCATTCTTCAATATCGGTAAGACCAAGCACATCACATAAAGATTTCAAAATTGTGGAAACACTAGCACCCAATTCATATAAAGCAAAATACTCATAATTTTTAATTTTGACTTTGATAGTAGGTTCTCATTCATCATGTAATTTTCTAGGAATTGAAATCTCTTATTCCAACTTTTCTTCCAAAGCTTTCATAATAGCATCAACGATATGTTTAGTAAAAGCTTTATTTTGTTCATATGCATGTTTTCGGAGTAATTGGCCACGGATACCCCGAAGACGGCGAGACAATAAATCAAGACATCAGGGCTAGCAAAGCCCCTCAATCCGACTGCCCGGCCGCTCCTGCCGGCTCCCCGTCCGACTGCTCTGCCCGACCGGCTACCTACTGTGCCAACCAGCCGGCTACCGACTGCGCCAACCAGCCGGCTGCCGATTGCAGCCCGAACCGACACCGACAAGACACCGACAGGACGGCCGTACCGCGACGTCATCTACAGTGTACCGTGTCCCCTGGGTACTGATTTATAAAGTACCCCAGGGGACAAGCATGACATGCACCATGCCACTAGCTATGCCTACATAGCTTGGCTTGTAAGCTACCCAAGGTAGCTTACAACCAAAGCCACTACCACCCATGCCACTAGCTAGCTTACACATTAAGCTAGCTACACACTATATATAGCAACCATCCATCCATCCACCACACACTCTCACACACACTAACGCATGAGAACACAAGCTCACTCACGGCCACGCATGGCCACTAGCTCATACAGCCACCCGGCCACGGGCATGCATGCCTGAGCATCCGTGCTCACAGATACGAGGCCAGATGCCTACGACACTGACCTTAGATACAGCTCCATGAGCACTCTGTACCAGATAGACCAGATATACTCAGACATGCAGGAGTAGGGGTGTTATCTCTCCGGAGAGCCCCGAACCTGGGTAAACTAGCGCGTGCTACTCGCATACCCGTCCCTGGATATTTCGGCAGCAGTCTTGCCCTCACACTCAAGCCATTTTGTGGCATCTGTCGTCTTGCACCCCCCGTGAGAATACCACGACACATGCGGTGAATTAATCATGGATTGCAACAAAGAAATACAATCAATCAAAGAGAAATTATCATAATTAAAGTCTTTGTAATCCAAAAGAGTGGGCACATCACTATTTAAAGTTTTGACCTCTCCAAACCCACTTCAATCAATTTTCTCAACATGATTTTCACCCTCCGAATTATCGGGACGCCTTCTAGCTAAAGTTGACTCTTATCTAGTCACTTTATCATCAATTTTAATTTTACTAATCAAGAAATCAATAGAGGAAACACCAACCATTTTAAGATCTTCATCATTTTTATGAAAGCAATCACTAGAAAACGCCTTTTCTAAAAATCTCTTTTAGCTCTAAACATAGCATTTCTTTTCTTACTTTCAGCCACAGAAACATATAAAGCTTTAATTGATTCTTCAACCTTAGTCACAAGAATTTTCATCTTGAGATTTTCCACTTCATGAGAAATTCTATCAATGAGTCTAGACATATCATCAATCTTACTTAACTTTTCTTCTATCATAGTATTAAAATTCTTTTGAGCATTGATAAATTCTCTAATATTGTTCTCAATATCAGAGGTGTTCCTATTATTGTAAGAACGATTACCATAGGGATAACCATAATTATTAGAGGAATTTCCCAGAAAAGGTCTAGGATTAAAATTACCTCTATATGCATTGTTATTAAAATTGTTGTGCGAGACAAAATTCACATATATGGCTCAATCAAGGTAGACAAAGGCACATCATTAATATCAATAGGAGCATGTTTACTAGAAACCAACTTCATAAGAACATCAACTTTTTCACTCAAAGAATTTATTTCTTCTACCGAATTATCTTTTTTACTAGTAGGAGCTCTTTCGGTATGCCATTGTGAATAATTTGCCATAATATCATCAAGCAAATTAGTACCTTCACCCAAAGTAATTTCCATAAAAGTACCACCCTCGACGGAATCTAAAAGATTTCTAGAAACAAAATTCAATCCTGCATAAAAAATTTGTATGATCATCCAAAGATTTAAACCATGAGTAGGACAATTTCTTAGCATCAATTTCATTCTTTCCCAAGATTGCGTAACATGTTCATGCTCATGTTGCTTAAAATTCATGATTTGTGTTCTAAGGGAAATAATTTCGCGGGCGGAAAATACTTAGTAATGAAAGCATTTTTGCACTTATCCCAAGAATCGATACTATTGCGAGGCAAATAAGAAAACCAAATTTTTGCATGATCTTGCAAAGAAAACACGAATAATTTCAACTTCACAGTATCATTGTCCACATCTTTTTATTTTGCATATCGCATAATTCCACAAATGTGTTAAGATGGGATGCGGCTTCCTCATTAGGAGTACCGTAAAATTGATCTTCCATGATAAGATTCAACAAAGCGGCATTAATAACACAAGACTCAGCAGTAGTGGCGCGAGGAGCAATTGGAGTGCTAATAAAACCATTGTTGTTGGTATTGGAGAAAGCACACAACTTGGTGTTCTCTTGAGTCATTGTGACTACGCAACAAGATTGCACTCAAAAACAGATTTGACGAGAAAACGATGAACGAAAAAGAGGCCGAATAAAACGACAAGTTTTTGTGAAGTGGGGGATATGAAAACAAGAGGCAAATGGCAAATAATGTAAATTGCAAGTAGATGAGATTTGTGATTAGGAACCTGGTAGATGTTGATGATGTCGACCCGGCAACGGCACCAGAAATTCCTTTTGATTGCGGCTTGAACTACGTCAATATTTCCCCAAAGAGGAAGATGATGCAGCACAACGACGGTAGGTATTTCCCTGAGTGATGAGACCAAGGTTATCAAACAAGTAAGATAATCATGCAAGACTATGTAAACAGTAGCTGCACACAAAGAACAAATACTTGCAACCCGACGTGTTAAAGGGGTTGTCAATCCCTTTCGGGTAACAGTGCACGAAATTTTCGAGTTGACGAGATAAAAATATGTAGATTGGATAAATAGATCACAAATAAATTCAAAATAAAATATAGTGCATCAAGGTATGTTTGGGTTTTTGGATTATTAGATCTGAAAATAAAAGAGAATAAAAATAGATCTCGAAGGCAAATATAATAAAGAAGAGACCCTGGGACCGTAGATTTCACTAGTGGCTTCTCTCGATAAAAATAGCATACGGTGGTAAACAAATTACTGTTGGGCAATTGATAGAACTTCAAATAATCATGATTATATCCAGGCAATGATCATTATATATGCATCATGTCCAAGATTAGTAGACCGACTCGTGCCTGCATCTACTACTATTACTCCACACATCGACGGCTATCCATCATGCATCTAGTGTATTAAGTTCATGGAGAAATGGAGTAATGCAATAAGAACGACGACATGATGTAGACAAGATCTATTTATGTAGAAATAGACTCCATCTTGTTATCCTTAATAGGAACAATACTTATGTGTCATTTCCCCTTCTATCACTGGGATCGAGCACCGTAAGATCAAAGCCATCACAAAGCACCTCTTCCCATGACAATAAAAATCGATCTAGTCGGCCTAACTAAACCAAAGATTCGAAGAACAAATACGAGGCTATAAGAAATCATGCATATAAGAGATCAAAAGACTCAAATTCATGGATAGAAACATAGATCTGATCATAAACTCAAAGTTCATGGGATCCCAACAAAACACCGCAAAAAGAGTTACATCAAATAGATCTCCAGGAGACCATTGTATTCGGAATCAAAAGAGAGAGCGGAAGACATCTAGCTACTAACCACGGACCTGTAGGTATACAATGAACTACTCACGCATCATCGAAGAGGCACAAATGAGGATGATGAACCCCTCCGTGATGGTGTCTGATTGGATCTGTGGTTTCTGGAACTTGCGGCGGCTGGAATTGATTTTCGTCGACTCCCCTAGGGTTTCTAGAATATTGGGGGTATTTATAGAGCAAAGAGGCGGTGCGGGAGGCCACCGTGGTGGGCACAACGCACCTGGGCGCGCCTGGGCCCCCAGGCGCTCCCTGGTGGGTTGTGCTCCCCTCGGAGCCCCCCTCTGGTACTTCTTTGGCCCAACAGGTGTCTTCTGGTCCAGAGAAAAATCTCCAAAAAGTTTTGCTGCATTTGGACTCCGTTTGGTATTCATTTTCTGCGAAGTAAAAAAAGAGCAAAAAAAACAACTGGCACTGGGCACTATGTCAATAGGTTAGTCCCAAAAATGATATAAAGTTGCTATAAAATGATTGTAAAACATCCAAGAATGATAATATAATAGCATGGAACAATCAAAAATTATAGATACGTTGGAGACGTATCAAAGGGTAATTTGAGTGGCCTCCATGTCAACCAAGGCCCGGGAGGTAGTCCGGACCATCATCGCCTTCCACTCGTTGGAATCAGCGGCAAGGGCATCTCGAACCTTGTCTAGCCCCTCCCGGTTGACCATCATGGACCGTTCCAGCAACCGGTTTCGACCCCGGCAAGGGCTTCACGGTCACACGGGATTTCCCCTCTTTGACCTGGGATCCATGGCAGTAGGGTGAATTGGAGACGGCGTGGAATTTGGTGGAGGAAGCGCAAGGTCACAGAGAATAGGGGGCGCAAAAGGCGAGCATGACGGGCAATGATGGTTGGGCCATGTATGCCAAGAAGTTGTCAAGTCAAGCAGTTGCCGAGGCAGCATGGGGAAGTGGAGACGGCCATGTGCCATCAAGCACCACGCATCAACTCGGAACGCAGGCAGTTGGGGCCCGCGTCGCTTTTCCATTGCCCTTTGGCTTCGCCTCGAAGCGAAGTCTGAGCGCGCCTTGGGCCCGGGGGCTACTGTCGGCGTTCTGGGAACCACAGTACCCAAACTTGCCTGCATGCGGCCCATGGCGTGGCTCCTTCGATGACCTGGTACGACCCATCTTCAGGACCTTCAAGACAAGACCCGCGCAAGAAGCCAAGCCTCGCGAGGCAGATGACATTAGGACCTCCGAAGGGAGCGACCTCCTCAGGCTGGCTCCCGAGGAGCGGAGATTTCTATGCAGGCGCTGAGGAAATATGCTCTAGAGGCAATAATAAAGTTTTTATTTATATTTCCTTATATCATGATAAATGTTTATTATTCATGCTAGAATTGTATTAACCGGAAACTTGATACATGTGTGAATACATAGACAAAACAAAGTGTCCCTAGTATGCCTCTACTAGACTAGCTCGTTAATCAAAGATGGTTAAGTTTCCTAACCATAGACATGTGTTGTCATGTGATGAATGGGATCACATCATTAGGAGAATGATGTGATGGACAAGACCCATCCGTTAGCTTAGCATAATGATCATTAAGTTTTATTGCTATTGCTTTCTTCATGACTTATACATATTCCTTTGACTATGAGATTATGCAACTCCCGGATACTGGAGGAACACCTTGTGTCCTATAAAACGTCACAACGTAACTGGGTGATTATAAAGATGCTCTACAGGTGTCTCCGAAGGTGTTTGTTGGGTTGGCATAGATCGAGATTAGGATTTGTCACTCCGAGTATCAAAGAGGTATCTCTGGGCCCTCTCGGTAACACACTGTTGGGAAACGTAGCAGAAATTCAAAATTTTCCTACGTGTCACCAAGATCTATCTATGGAGAAACCAGCAACGAGGGGAAGGAGAGTGCATCTACATACCCTTGTAGATCGCTAAGCGGAAGCGTTCAAGTGAACGGGGTTGATGGAGTCGTACTCGTCGTGATTCAAATCACCGATGATCCTAGCGCCGAACGGACGGCACCTCCGCGTTCAACACACGTACGGAACGGAGACGTCTCCCACGCCTTGATCCAGAAAGGAGGAGGGAGAGGTTGATGGAGATCCAGCAGCACGACAGCGTGGTGGAAGTAGCGGGATTCCAACAGGGCTTCGCTAAGCGCTGCGGGAGGAGGGAGATGTGTCACGGGAGGGAGAGGGAGGCGCCAGGACTTAGGTCTGATTGCTCCTCCTTTTTACCCACTATATATAGGGCCAAGGGAGAGGGGGAGGGTGCAGCCTTGCCCCTTCCTCCAAGGAAGGGTGCGGCCAAGGGTGGGGAGGAGTCCATCCTCCCCAAGGCACCTCGGAGGTGCCTTCCCCCTTTAGGACTCTCCCCTTTTTCTCTTCTCTTGGCGCATGGGCCTCTTGGGGCTGGTGCCCTTGGACCATGTAGGCCAAGGCGCACCCCCTACAGCCCATGTGGCCCCCCGGGGCAGGTGGCCCCACCCGGTGGGCCCCCGGGACCCTTCCAGTGGTCCCGATACAATACCGATGACCCCGAAACTTGTCCCGATGGCCGAAACAGGACTTCCTATATATAAATCTTTACCTCCGGACCATTCCGGAACTCCTCGTGACGTCCGGGATCTCATCCGGGACTCCGAACAACTTTCGGGTTACCGCATACTAATATCTCTATAACCCTAGCGTCACCGAACCTTAAGTGTGTAGACCCTACGGGTTCGGGAGACATGCAGACATGACCGAGATGTTCTCCGGTCCATAACCAACAGCGGGATCTGGATACCCATGTTGGCTCCCACATGTTCCACGATGATCTCATCGGATGAACCACGATGTCAAGGACTCAATCGATCCCGTATACAATTCCCTTTGTCTAGCGGTATGGTACTTGCCCGAGATTCGATCGTCGGTATACCGATACCTTGTTCAATCTCGTTACCGGAAAGTCTCTTTACTCGTTCCGTAACACATCATCCCGTGATCAACCCCTTGGTCACATTGTGCACATTATGATGATGTCCTACCGAGTGGGCCCAGAGATACCTCTCCGTTTACACGGAGTGACAAAATCCCAATCTCGATTCGTGCCAACCCAACAGACACTTTCAGAGATACCCGTAGTGTACCTTTATAGCCACCCAGTTACGTTGTGACGTTTGGCACACCCAAAGCACTCCTACGGTATCCGGGAGTTGCACAATCTCATGGTCTAAGGAAATGATACTTGACATTAGAAAAGCTTTAGCATACGAACTACATGATCTTGTGCTAGGCTTAGGATTGGGTCTTGTCCATCACATCATTCTCCTAATGATGTGATCCCGTTATCAACGACATCCAATGTCCATGGTCAGGAAACCGTAACCATCTATTGATTAACGAGCTAGTCAACTAGAGGCTTACTAGGGACATGGTGTTGTCTATGTATCCACACATGTATCTGAGTTTCCTATCAATACAATTCTAGCATGGATAATAAACGATTATCATGAACAAGGAAATATAATAATAATCAATTTATTATTGCCTCTAGGGCATATTTCCAACAGTCTCCCACTTGCACTAGAGTCAATAATCTAGTTCACATCGATATGTGATTAACACTCAAGGTCACATCCCCATGTGACTAACACCCAAAGAGTTTACTAGAGTCAATAATCTAGTTCACATTTACCATGTGATTAACACTCGATGAGTTCTGGGTTTGATCATGTTATGCTTGTGAGAGAGGTAATAGTCAACGGGTCTGAACCTTTCAGATCCGTGTGTGCTTTACAAATCTCTATGTCATCTCCTAGATGCAGCTACCACGTTCTATTTGGAGCTATTCCAAATAACTGTTCTACTTGGAGCTATTCTAAATTGTTGCTCCATTATACATATCCGGTATCTCTACTCAGAGCTATCCGGATAGGTGTTAAGCTTGCATCGACGTAACCCTTTACGACGAACTCTTTTACCACCTCCATAATTGAGAAAATTCCTTAGTCCACTAGTTACTAAGGATAACTTTGACCTCTGTCATGTGATCCATTCTTGGATCACTCTTGTACCCCTTGACTGACTCATGGTAAAGCACACTTCAGGTGCGGTACACAACATAGCATACTGTAGAGCCTATGTCTTAAGCATAGGGGACGACCTTCGTTCCTTTCTCTCTATTCTGCCATGGTCGAGCTTTAAGTCTTAACTTCATACCTTACAACTCAGGCAAGAACTCCTTCTTTGACTGATCCATCTTGAACACCTTCAAGATCACGTCAAGGCATGTGCTCACGTCAAGATCACGTCGGTATACCGATACCTTGTTCAATCTCGTTACCGGCAAGTCTCTTTACTCGTTCCGTAACACATCATCCCGTGATCAACCCCTTGGTCACATTGTGCACATTATGATGATGTCCTACCGAGTGGGCCCAGAGATACCTCTCCGTTTACACGGAGTGACAAAATCCCAATCTCGATTCGTGCCAACCCAACAGACACTTTCAGAGATACCCGTAGTGTACCTTTATAGCCACCCAGTTACGTTGTGACGTTTGGCACACCCAAAGCACTCCTACGGTATCCGGGAGTTGCACAATCTCATGGTCTAAGGAAATGATACTTGACATTAGAAAAGCTTTAGCATACGAACTACATGATCTTGTGCTAGGCTTAGGATTGGGTCTTGTCCATCACATCATTCTCCTAATGATGTGATCCCGTTATCAACGACATCCAATGTCCATGGTCAGGAAACCGTAACCATCTATTGATTAACGAGCTAGTCAACTAGAGGCTTACTAGGGACATGGTGTTGTCTATGTATCCACACATGTATCTGAGTTTCCTATCAATACAATTCTAGCATGGATAATAAACGATTATCATGAACAAGGAAATATAATAATAATCAATTTATTATTGACTCTAGGGCATATTTCCAACATAAGCATCACCATCAGCTGATGCAGAAAGGGCACAAAATCAAGGCAGTTCAGTAAGAAATATGTCTGTTGGAAACATCCCTATATATTGTTGTTGTTCCGTGATGTTGTACATTGTAAACATATCTCCCTATTCAGGGATTTAGTTAGCCACGACTGACTAGCACGTTCGTGCACTCATGTACTTGGCTGAGATCAATACAAAAGTGGGTTTCATCATATTCTTGCCTCTTACATTCTGTCATTGTGTTATTGAGATTGAAAGAGTATTTGCTGCTGATATTTCTGCTAGGATCGACATGAAAGAATCACCTAATCATTTGAACTGGAACTGAAAGTGGAATCAACTAATACTTGAACCATATAACAGAGACAAATTCAAGTCCCTTGGGCCGAAACAAGATGACAAAATATAAATCCGTCTACTTTTCTAGTGCCCTGGTGCCTATCAGGTATCAAGTATTACATTAAAGTTGACAAGTTCATACAAAATATTGCATCCAACATCTTCAAACTACGTAAATCATGTCCAAACTCTGGTCCATCATATCATCGAGTTACGTTGTGACGTTTGGCACACCCAAAGCACTCCTACGGTATTCGGGAGTTGCACAATCTCATGGTCTAAGGAAATGATACTTGACATTAGAAAAGCTTTAGCATACGAACTACATGATCTTGTGCTAGGCTTAGGATTGGGTCTTGTCCATCACATCATTCTCCTAATGATGTGATCCCGTTATCAACGACATCCAATGTCCATGGTCAGGAAACCGTAACCATCTATTGATTAACGAGCTAGTCAACTAGAGGCTTACTAGGGACATGGTGTTGTCTATGTATCCACACATGTATCTGAGTTTCCTATCAATACAATTCTAGCATGGATAATAAACGATTATCATGAACAAGGAAATATAATAATAATCAATTTATTATTGCCTCTAGGGCATATTTCCAACAGTCTCCCACTTGCACTAGAGTCAATAATCTAGTTCACATCGATATGTGATTAACACTCAAGGTCACATCCCCATGTGACTAACACCCAAAGAGTTTACTAGAGTCAATAATCTAGTTCACATTTACCATGTGATTAACACTCGATGAGTTCTGGGTTTGATCATGTTATGCTTGTGAGAGAGGTAATAGTCAACGGGTCTGAACCTTTCAGATCCGTGTGTGCTTTACAAATCTCTATGTCATCTCCTAGATGCAGCTACCACGTTCTATTTGGAGCTATTCCAAATAACTGTTCTACTTGGAGCTATTCTAAATTGTTGCTCCATTATACATATCCGGTATCTCTACTCAGAGCTATCCGGATAGGTGTTAAGCTTGCATCGACGTAACCCTTTACGACGAACTCTTTTACCACCTCCATAATTGAGAAAATTCCTTAGTCCACTAGTTACTAAGGATAACTTTGACCTCTGTCATGTGATCCATTCTTGGATCACTCTTGTACCCCTTGACTGACTCATGGTAAAGCACACTTCAGGTGCGGTACACAACATAGCATACTGTAGAGCCTATGTCTTAAGCATAGGGGACGACCTTCGTTCCTTTCTCTCTATTCTGCCATGGTCGAGCTTTAAGTCTTAACTTCATACCTTACAACTCAGGCAAGAACTCCTTCTTTGACTGATCCATCTTGAACACCTTCAAGATCACGTCAAGGCATGTGCTCATTTGAAAGTACTATTAAGCGTTTTGATCTATCCTTATATATCTTGATGCTCAATGTTCAAGTAGCTTAATCCATGTTTTCCATTGAAAACACTTTCCAAATAACCCTATATGCTTTCCAGAAATTCTACATCATTTCTGATCATTAATATGTCAACAACATACACTCATCAGAAATTCTATAGTGCTCCCACTCACTTCTTTGGAAATACAAGTTTCTCATAAACTTTGTATACACCCAAAATCTTTGATCATCATCAAAGCATACATTCCAACTCCGAGATGCTCACTCCAGTCCTCAGAAGGATTGCTGGAGCTTTGCATACTTATTAGCATATTTCAGGATAGACAAAACCTTCCGGTTGTATCACATACAACCTTTCCTCAAGAATCGTCGAGGAAACAATGTCTTGACATCCTATCTGCAAGATTTCATAAATAATGCAGTAATTGCTAATATAATTCCAATAGACTCTTAGCATCGCTACGAGTGAGAAAGTCTCATCGTAGTCAACTCCTTGAACTTGTCGAAAAACATCTTAACGACAAGTCGAGCTTTCTCAATGGTGACACTTACCATCATTGTCTGTCTTCCTTTCAAAATCCATATGTACCTAACAGCCTTACGACCATCAAGTAGTTCTTCCAAAGTCTACACTTTGTTTTCATACATGGATCCTATCTCGGGTTTTATGGCTTCTAACCATTTGTCGGAATTTGGGCCCACCATCGCTTCTCCATAGCTCGTAGGTTCATTGTTGTCTAGCAACATGACCTTCAAGACAGGATTACGTACCACTCTGAAGTAGTACGTATCCTTGTCATCCCACGAGGTTTGGTAGTGACTTGATCTGAAGTTTCATGATCAATATCATAAGCTTCCACTTCAATTGGTGTAGGTGCCACAGGAACAACTTCCTGTGCCCTGCCACACACTAGTTGAAGAGACGGTTCAATAACCTCATCAAGTTTCCACCATCCTCCCACTCAATTCTTTCGAGAGAAACTTTTCCTCGAGAAAGGACCTGATTCTAGAAACAATCCCTTATTGCTTTCGGATCTGAGACAGGAGGTATACCCAACTGTTTTGGGTGTCCTATGAAGATGCATTTATCCGCTTTGGGTTTGAGCTTATCAGCCTGAAACCTTTCCACATAACCATCGCAGCCCCAAACTTCTAAGAAATGACAGCTTAGGTTTCTCTAAACCATAATTCATACGGTGTCATCTCAACGGAATTACGTGGTGCCCTATTTAAAGTGAATGTGGTTGTCTCTAATGCCTAACCCATAAACTGTAGTGGTACTTCGATAAGAGACATCATGGTATGCATCATATCCAATAGGGTGTAGTTATGATGTTCGGACACACCATCACACTATGGTGTTCCAGGCTGTATTAGTTGTGAAACAATTTCCACAATGTCTTAATTCTGTGCCAAACTCGTGATTCAGATATCCATCTCTATGATCATATCATAGATCTTTTATCCTCTTGTCACGACGATCCTTCAACTTCACACTGAAATTACTTGAACCTTTCAATAATTCAGACTCGTGATTCATCAAGTAAATATACTCAACATCTACTCGAATCATCTGTGAAGTAAGAACATAACGATATTCACTGCATGCCTCAGCACTCATTGGACTGCACACATCAAAATGTGTTACTTCCAACAAGTTGCTATCTTGTTCCATCTTACTGAAAACGAGGCTTTTCAGTCATCTTGCCCATGTGGTATGATTTGCATGTCCCAAGTGATTCAAAATCAAGTGAGTCAAAATGGTCCATTTGCATGGAGTTTCTTCATGCATATACACCAATAGACATGGTTCGCATGTCTCAAACTTTTCAAAAATGACTGAGCCCAAAGATCCATCAATATGGAGCTTCTTCATGCGTTTTATACCGATATGACTTACGTGGCAGTGCCACAAGTAGGTGGTACTATCATTACTTTCTTTTGGCATGAACATGTGTATCACTACGATCGAGATTTAATAAACCATTCATTTTAGGTGTAAGACCATTGAAGGTATTATTCAAATAAACAGAGTAACCATTATTCTCCTTAAATGAATAACCGTATTGCGATAGACGTAATCCAATCATGTCTATGCTCAACGCAAACACCAAATAACAATTATTTAGGTTTAACACCAATCTCTTTGGTAGAGGGAGCGTGCGATGCTTGATCATATCAAGCTTGGAAAAACTTCCAACACATATCGTCAGCTCACCTTTAGCTAGTCTCCGTTTATTCCGTAGCCTTTTGTTTCGAGTTACTAACACTTAGCAACCGAACCAGTATCTAATACCCTGGTGCTACTAGGAGTACTAGCAAAGTACACATTAACACAATGTATATCCAATATACTTCTATCGACCTTGCCAGCCTTCTTATCTACCAAGTATCTAGGGTAATTCTGCTCTAGTGGTTGTTCCCCTTATTACAGAAGCACTTAGTCTCGGGTTTGGGTTTTACCTTGGGTTTCTTCACTAGAGCAGCAGCTGATTTGCCGTTGCATGAAGTATCCCTTCTTGCCCTTGCCCTTCTTGAAACTAGTGGTTTCACCAACCATCAACAATTGATGCTCCTTCTTGATTTCTACTTTCGCGGTGTCAAACATTGCGAATACCTCAAGGATCATCATATCTATCCCTGATATGTCATAGTTCATCACGAAGCTCTAACAGCTTGGTGGCAATGACTTTGGAGAACCATCACTGTCTTATCTGGTAGATCAACTCCCACTCGATTCAAATGATTGTTGTACTCAGACAATCTGAGCACAAGCTCAACAATTGAGCTTTTTTCCTTAGTTTGCAGGTTAAGAAAGTCATCGGAGGTCTTATACCTCTTGACATGGGCACGAGCCTGAAATCCCAATTTCAGCCCTCGAAACATCTCATATGTTCCGTGACGTTTCGAAAACGTCTTTGGTGCCTCTACTTAAACCATTTAACTGAACTATCACGTAGTTATCAAAACGTGTATGTCAGATGTTCGCAACAACCACAGACAACGTTCGAGGTTCAGCACACTGAGCGGTGCATTAAGGACATAAGCCTTCTATGAAGCAATGAGGACAATCCTCAGTTTACGGACCTAGTCCGCATAATTGCTACTATCAACTTTCAACTAATTTTTCTCTAGGAACATATCTAAACAGTAGAACTATAGCGTGAGCTACGACATAATTTGCAAAAACCTTTTGACTATGTTCAGGATAATTAAGTTCATCTTATGAACTCCCACTAAGATAGACATCCCTCTAGTCATCTAAGTGATTACATGATCCGAGTCAAACTAGGTCGTGTCCGATCATCACGTGAGACGGACTAGTCATCATCGGTGAACATCTTCATGTTGATCGTATCTTCTATACGACTCATGTTCGACCTTTCGGTCTCCGTGTTCCGAGGCCATGTCTGTACATGCTAGGCTCGTCAAGTTAACCCTAAGTGTTTCGCGTGTGTAAATCTGTCTTACACCCGTTGTATGTGAACGTTAGAATCTAACACCCGATCATCACGTGGTGCTTCGAAACACGAACTGTCGCAACGGTGCACAGTTAGGGGAGAACACTTCTTGAAATTGTTGTAAGGGATCATCTTATTTACTACCGTCGTTCTAAGCAAATAAGATGTATAAACATGATAAACATCACATGCAATCAAATAGTGACATGATATGGCCATCATCACTTTGCTCCTTTTGATCTCCATCTTCGGGGCTCCATGATCATCATCGTCATCGGCATGACACCATGATCTCCATCATCATGATCTCCATCATCGTGTCTTCATGAAGTTGCCTCGCCAACTATTACTTCTACTACTATGGCTAACAGTTAGCAATAAAGTAAAGTAATTACATGGCGTTGTTCAATGACACGCAGGTCATACAATAAATAAAGACAACTCCTATGGCTCCTGCCGGTTGTCATACTCATCGACATGCAAGTCGTGATTCCTATTACAAGAACATGATCAATCTCATACATCACATATATCATTCATCACATCCTTTTGGCCATATCACATCACATAGCATACCCTGTAAAAACAAGTTAGACGTCCTCTAATTGTTGTTTGCATGTTTTACGTGGCTGCTATGGGTTTCTAGCAAGAACGTTTCTTACCTACGCATGAACCACAACGTGATATGCCAATTGCTATTTACCCTTCATAAGGACCCTTTTCATCGAATCCGATCCGACTAAAGTGGGAGAGACAGACACCCGCCAGCCACCTTATGCAACTAGTGCATGTTTGTCGGTGGAACCGGTCTCACGTAAGCGTACGTGTAAGGTTGGTCCGGGCCGCTTCATCCCACGATGCCGCCGAATCAAGATAAGACTAGTAACGGCAAGCATATTGAACAATATCGACGCCCACAACTACTTTGTGTTCTACTCGTGCAAAGAATCTACGCAATAGACCTAGCTCATGATGCCACTGTTGGGGAACGTAGCAGAAATTCAAAATTTTCCTACGTGTCACCAAGATCTATCTATGGAGAAACCAGCAACGAGGGGAAGGAGAGTGCATCTACATACCCTTGTAGATCGCTAAGCGGAAGCGTTCAAGTGAACGGGGTTGATGGAGTCGTACTCGTCGTGATTCAAATCACTGATGATCCTAGCGCCGAACGGACGGCACCTCCGCGTTCAACACACGTACGGAACGGAGACGTCTCCCACGCCTTGATCCAGCAAGGAGGAGGGAGAGGTTGATGGAGATCCAGCAGAACGACGGCGTGGTGGAAGTAGCGGGATTCCAACAGGGCTTCGCTAAGCGCTGCGGGAGGAGGGAGATGTGTCACGGGAGGGAGAGGGAGGCGCCAGGCCTTAGGTCTGATTGCTCCTCCTTTTTCCCCACTATATATAGGGCCAAGGGAGAGGGGGAGGGCGCAGCCTTGCCCCTTCCTCCAAGGAAGGGTGCGGCCAAGGGTGGGGAGGAGTCCATCCTCCCCAAGGCACCTCGGAGGTGCCTTCCCCCTTTAGGACTCTCCCCTTTTTCTCTTCTCTTGGCGCATGGGCCTCTTGGGGCTGGTGCCCTTGGCCCATGTAGGCCAAGGCGCACCCCCTACAGCCCATGTGGCCCCCCGGGGCAGGTGGCCGCACCCGGTGGGCCCCCGGGACCCTTCTAGTGGTCCCGGTACAATACCGATGACCCCGAAACTTGTCCTGATGGCCGAAACAGGACTTCCCATATATAAATCTTTACCTCCGGACCATTCCGGAACTCCTCGTGACGTGCGGGATCTCATCCGGGACTCCGAACAACTTTCGGGTTACCGCATACTAATATCTCTATAACCCTAGCGTCACCGAACCTTAAGTGTGTAGACCCTACGGGTTCGGGAGACATGCAGACATGACCGAGATGTTCTCCGGTCAATAACAAACAGCGGGATCTGGATACCCATGTTGGCTCCCACATGTTCCACGATGATCTCATCGGATGAACCACGATGTCAAGGACTCAATCGATCCCGTATACAATTCCCTTTGTCTAGCGGTATGGTGCTTGCCCGAGATTCGATCGTCGGTATACCGATACCTTGTTCAATCTCGTTACCGGAAAGTCTCTTTACTCGTTCCGTAACACATCATCCCGTGATCAACCCCTTGGTCACATTGTGCACATTATGATGATGTCCTACCGAGTGGGCCCAGAGATACCTCTCCGTTTACACGGAGTGACAAAATCCCAATCTCGATTCGTGCCAACCCAACAGACACTTTCAGAGATACCCGTAGTGTACCTTTATAGCCACCCAGTTACGTTGTGACGTTTGGCACACCCAAAGCACTCCTACGGTATCCGGGAGTTGCACAATCTCATGGTCTAAGGAAATGATACTTGACATTAGAAAAGCTTTAGCATACGAACTACATGATCTTGTGCTAGGCTTAGGATTGGGTCTTGTCCATCACATCATTCTCCTAATGATGTGATCCCGTTATCAACGACATCCAATGTCCATGGTCAGGAAACCGTAACCATCTATTGATTAACGAGCTAGTCAACTAGAGGCTTACTAGGGACATGGTGTTGTCTATGTATCCACACGTGTATCTGAGTTTCCTATCAATACAATTCTATCATGGATAATAAATGATTATCAGGAACAAGGAAATATAATAATAATCAATTTATTATTGCCTCTAGGGCATATTTCCAACACACACATCATAATAAGCCTTGCAAGCAATGTGACTAATGAGTTAGTTACAGGATGATGCATTATGGAATGAGTAAAGAGCCTTGCCAGTAACGAGATTGAACTAGGTATGAGGATAACGACAATCGAATCTCGGGCATGTAACATACCGATGACAAAGGGAATGACGTATGTTGTCATTGCGGTTTGACCGATACAGATCTTCGTAGAATATCTAGGAAATAATACGAGCAACTAGGTTCCACTATTGGTTATTGATCGGAGATGTGTCTCGGTCATGTCTACATAGTTCTCAAACCCATAGGGTCCGCACACTTAATGTTCGATGATGATTTGTATTATGAGTTATGTGTTTTGGTGACCGAAGATTGTTCGGAGTCCTGGATGAGATCACGGACATGACGAGGATTCTCTAAATGGTCGAGAGGTAGAGACTCATATGTTGGACGATGGTATTCGGACACCTGAATGGTTTCAGAGTGGTTTGGATATTTTTCGGAGTACCGAGGGGTTACCGGAACCCCCCAGGAAGGTAATGGGCCAACATGGGCCATAGGGGAGAGAGAGGGGAGCCCACAAGGGGTGGCTCCCCCCCATGGGCTGTCCAAATTGGACAAGGGGAAGGGGGCGCGGCCCCCCTTTCCTTCTCCCTCTCCCTCTCCTCCCCTTTCCCCCCTCCAAAAGAAAGGAATGGGGGCCCGACTAGGACTAGGAGTCCTAGTCGGTTTCCCCCAACTTGGCGTACCCCCCTTGGACCGACATCCTCCCTGCCCTCCTTTATGTATGGGGGCATGGGGGCACCCCAAAGCACATCAATTGTTCTCTTTGCCGTGTGCGGTGCCCCCTTCCACAGTTTACTCCTCCGGTCATATTGTCGTAGTGCTTAGGCGAAGCCCTACGAGGATCACATCACCATCACCGTCACCAGGTCGTCATGCTGACGAAACTCTCCCTCGACACTTTGCTGGATCAAGAGTTCGAGGGACATCATTGGGCTGAACGTGTGCTGAACTCGGAGGTGCCATACGTTCGGTACTTGACCAGTTGGATCGCGAAGACGTTCGACTACATCAACCACGTTATCCTAATGCTTCCGCTTTCGCTCTACGAGGGTACATGGACACACTCTCCCCCTCTCGTTGCTATGCATCTCCTCTATAGATCTTGCGTGATCGTAGGAATTTTTTTGAAATTGCATGCTACGTTCCCCAATAGGCGCTCACCTCATGAGGTTGAGGTTCCGCCAGCCATGACGACCAACGCTAGGTGAGCGCCAGCAGGCGGAAAGCAGTAGGTTTCCTCTTTGGTGCTAAGGAGGCAAGCGCAGGTGAGGAGTCCCGAGGAATTAGCCAAAGGTTTCCATTCCCATGCAACAAGACCAAACCACCAGGACGGATGTCGTCACCGAGCCCACCATGACATCACAACCAGAAGCTTTGCAGGCGAAGACCACATTTCCTCAGGATAGGACGTACTTCTTGTCTCCCTTCAAAACTGGTCACTATGGGACCCCTTCCCGCATTCGTTTGGAGGAAGAGGACCAATGCCACTATAAATATAGCTTAGCCATCACCATAGAAGGGGAGAGACTTCTCTAGCTCACACCCGCACTAGAACAGACCTCGTGAGGTTGTTCTTCCTCTATACTAGTTCATCCACAACCCCTCGGGAGGCTAATCCACCACAAAGCAGGAGTAGGGTCTTACACCGCAAGGTGGCCCGAACCTGGGTAAATTGTTGTGTCCAATTTCTTCCTTGTTCGTCGAGCTAGGCCGTAGGGGCGATGAACTGGTTGGCTGGTGAGGTCGAGTTCTTCACACACGCTCTAGAGTTTAAACCTTTCTTGGGTCTGCGGAGCCCTGAAATCCGACAAATGTGTCTTGGAGTATGCGTCAAGTCTTTGAAGGATTCCAACTTGAGCACGCCTAAGGGCATGACAGTCTTGGTGCATTCATTGATGATCCATGAGTCCTCGACCCGGTCCATTATGATGGGGCCGGCGTGGTTAAATCATTGCATGTGATGGAAATATGCCCTAGAGGCAATAATAAAATGGTTATTTTTATATTTCCTAAATGATGATAAAGGTTTATCATTCATGCTAGAATTTTATTGATTGGAAACTTAAATACATGTGTGAATACATAAACAAACACCGTGTCCCTAGTAAGCCTCTACTAGACTAGCTCGTTGATCAAATATGGTTAAGGTTTCCTAACCATAGACATGTGTTGTCATTTGATAACGGGATCACATCATTAGGAGAATGATGTGATGGACAAGACCCATCCGTTAGCTTAGCATAATGATCGTTCAGTTCATTGCTATTGCTTTCTTCATGTCAAATACTTATTCCTTAGACTATGAGATTATGCAACTCTTGGATACCGGAGGAATATCTTGTGTGCTATCAAACATCACAACATAACTGGGTGATCATAAAGATGCTCTATAGGTATCTCCGAAGGTGTTTGTTGAGTTGGCATAGATCGAGATTAGGATTTGTCACTCTGAGTATCAGAGAGGTATCTCTGGGCCCTCTCGGTAATACACATCATAAGCTTGCAAGCAAATGAATAAGGAGTTAGTCACGAGGTGATGTATTATGGAATGAGTAAAGAGACTTGCCGGTAATGAGATTGAACTAGGTATGAAGATACCGATGATCGAATCTCGGGCAAGTAACATACCGATGGACAAAGGGAATTATGTATGTTGTCATAACGGTTTGACCGATAAAGATCTTCGTAGAATATGTAGGAGCCAATATGGGCATCCAGGTTCTGCTATTGGTTATTAACCAGAGAGGTGTCTCGGTCATGTCTACATAGTTCTTGAACCCGTAGGGTTCACACGCTTAACGTTAGTTGACGATATAATGTTATATGAGTTATATGTTTTGGTGATCGAATGTTGTTCGGAGTCCGTATGAGATCAAGGACATGATGTGGAGTCTTGAAATGGTCAAGAGGTAAAGATTGATATATAGGACGATGGTATTTGGACACCAGAAGTGTTTCGGGACATACCGGGAAGGAATCGGGTCACCGGAAGGGGTTCCGGGCACCCCCCCGGCAAGATATGGGCCTTATGGGCCAAAAGAGGGGACATACCAGCCCACAAGGGGGCTGGTGTGCCCCCTCCCTTGTTTGTCCAGCCCTGGGGAAGGAAAAGGGGGAGGGCTAGCCCCTCCTGCCTTTCCCTCTCATGGGAGAAAGGAAAGGGGGGGTGCCACCCTCCCATGCCTTTCCCTGCACTCCAAAAAAGGAAAAGGGGGGCGGCTTGGGAGGGACCCCAAGTAGGATTCCTCCTACTTGGGCGCATCCTTTGGCTGCTCCTCCCTCCCACCTATATATATGTGGGAGGGGGGCGCCTAGCACACAACAGACAATTGCCTAGCCGTGTGCGGTGCCCCCCTCCACCGTTTACACGCCCGGTCTTATTTTCGTAGTGCTTACGCGAAGCCCTGCGGAGATCACTTCACCATCACCGTCACCATGCTGTCATGCTGCAGAACTCATCTACTACCTTTCCATCTTGCTAGATCAACAAGGCGGAGGACGTCGCCAAGCTGAACGTGTGCAGAACGCGGAGGTGTCATACGTTCGGTAATTGATCAATTGGAGCGCGAAGAAGTCCGACTACGCCAACCGCGTTGTTAAACGCCTCCACTTATGGTATATGAGGATACATAGACACACTCTCCCCTCTCATTGCTATGCATCTCCATGGATAGATCTCGCGTGTGCGTAGAAATTTCTTTGTTTTCCATGCAACGTTTCCCAGCAGTGGCATCTGAGCCAGGTCTATGCATAGATGATATGCACGAGTAGAGCACAAAGAGTTGTGGGTAGTGATAGTCATACTACTTACCACCAACGTCTTATTTTGATTCGGTCGTATTGTGGGATGAAGCGTCCTGGACCAACCTTACATGTCCACGCACATGAGACCGGTTCCACTGATAGACATGCAACTAGTTTTGCATAAAGGTGGCTGGCGGGTGTCTGTTTCTCCTACTTTAGTTGAATCGAATTTGACTACGGATGGTCCTTGAAGAAGGTTAAAACAACAAACTTGATGAAACACCATTGTGGTTTTTGTGTAGGTAAGAACGGTCCTTGCTAGAAGCCCGTAGCAGCCACGTAAAACTTGCAACAAGAAAGTAGAGGACGTCTAACTTGTTTTTGCAGGGCATGTTGTGATGTGATATGGTCAAGATATGATGTGATATATGTTGATGTATGATATGATCATGTTTTTAATATCGACAACCGACGGGAGCCTTAGGGTTGTCTCTTTATTGTATTAAGTGCAAGCGCCATGTAATTGCTTTACTTTATCACTATGCGTTAGCGATAGTTGTAGAAGCAATAGTTGGTGTGACAACCTCGACGCAATGATGCTACAATGGAGATCAAGGTGTCAAGCTGGTGACGATGGAGATCATGACATTGCTTTGGAGATGGAGATCAAAAGCACAAGATGATGATGGCCATATCATCTCACATGTTTTGATTGCATGTGATGTTTATCTTTTATGCATCTTATTTTGCTTAGAACGACGGTAGCATTATAAGATGATCCCTTCACTCAATTTCAAGATAAAAATGTTCTCCCCGAGTATGCACCATTTCTATAGTTCGTCATTTCGAGACACCATGTCATGATCGGATGTGATAGACTCTATGTTCACATACAACGGGTGTAAGATAGTTTTGCACATGCAGAATACTTGGGTTAAACTTGATGAGCCTAGCATGTACATACATGGTCTCGAAACACTGGAGACCGAAAGGTCGAACATGAGTCATATAGTAGATATGATCAACATAGAGATGTTCACCATTGATGACTACCCCATCTCACGTGATGATCAGACATGGGTTAGTTGATTTGGATCATGTATCACTTAGATGACTTGAGGGATGTCTATTTAAGTGGGAGTTCTTTAGTAATTTGATTAATTGAACTTAATTTATCATGAACTTAGTCCTGATAGTATTTGCATATCTATGTTGTAGACCAATAGCTCACGTATAGCTCCCGTGTTTTATTTTTTATATGTTCCTAGAGAAAACTAAGTTGAAAGATGATAGTAGCAATGATGCAGACTGGGACCGTGATCTGAGGATTATCCTCATTGTTGCACAGAAGAATTATGTCCTTGATGCACCACTAGGTGACGAACCTATTGCAGGAGCAGATGCAGACGTTATGAATGTTTTGCAAGCTCGGTATGGTGACTACTTGATAGTTTAGTGCACCATGCTTTACGGCTTAGAACCGGGACTTGAAAATGGTTTTGAAGGACATGGAGCATATGAGATGTTCCAAGAAGCCGAAAATGATATTTCGGACTCATGCCTGTGTTACGAGGTATGAGACCTCTGACAAGTACTTTGCCTACAATATGGAGGAGAATTGCTCAGTCAGTGAGCATGTGCTCAGAATATCTGGGTACTACAATCACTTGAATCAAGTGGGAGTTAATCTTCGAGATAAGATAGTGATTTACAGAGTTCTCTAGTCACTATCACCAAGTTACTAGAACTTTTTGATAAACTATAATATGCAAGGGATGACAAAAACGATTCCCAAGCTCTACGCGATGCTGAAATCGGCCAAGGTAGAAATCAAGAAAGAGCATCAAGTGTTGATGGTTAACAAGACTGCTAGTTTCAAGAAAAATGGCGAGGGAAAGAAAGGGAACTTGAAGAAGAATGGCAAGCAAGTTGACACTCCCGTGAAGAAGCCCAAAGCTGGACCCAAACCTGAAACCGAGTGCTTCTACTGCGAAGAAAATGGTCACTAGAAGTGGAACTGCCCCAACTACTTGTCGGATAAGAAGGATGACAAAGTGAACAAATGTATATTTGATATACATGTTATTGATGTGTATTTGACTAGTGTTCGTAGTAAACCCTAGGTACTTGATACCAGTTCAGTTGCTAAGCTTAGTAACTCGAAACAGGAGTTGTAGAGACTAGTTAAAAGCGAGGCGACGATGTGTGTTGGAAATGATTCCAAGGTTGATATGATCACCATCGCACACTCCCTCTACGTTCGGGATTAGTGTTGAACCTAAATAAATGTTATTTGGTGTTTGTGTTGAGCATGAATATGATTAGATCATGTTTATTGCAATATGTTTATTCATTTAAGTTAGAGAATAATTGTTGTTCTCTTTACATGAATAAAACCTTCTATGGTCATACACCCAATGTGAATGGTTTATTGAATCTCGATCCTAGTGATACACATATTCACAATATTGATGCCAAAAGATGCAAAGTTGATAATGATAGTGCAATATACTTGTGGCACTACCATTTAGGTCATATTGGTGTAAAGAGCATGAAGAAACTCCATGCAGATGGACTTTTGGAATCACTTGATTATTAATCATTTGATACTTGCGAACCATGCCTCATGGGCAAGATGACTAAAACTCCGTTCTTCAGAACAATGGAGCATGCTAATGACTTATTGGAAATAATACATACCGATGTATGCGGTCCGAAGAGTGTTGAAGCACGCGGCGGGTATCGTTATTTTCTAACACAAATGATTTGAGTAGGTATGGATATATCTACTTGATGAAACACAAGTCTGAAACATTTGAAAAGTTCAAAGAATTTCAGAGTGGAGTGGAGAATCATCGTAATAATAAAATACAATTTCTAAGATCTGATCGCGGAGGCGAATATTTGAGTTACGAGTTTGGACTTCATTTAAAACAATGTGGAATTGTTTCACAACTCACGCCACCTGGAACACCATAGTGTAATGGTGTGCCCGAACGTCGTAATCGCACTTTATTAGATATGGTGTGATCTATGATGTCTCTTACCGATTTACCACTATCGTTTTGGGGTTATGCATTAGAGACAGCTGCATTCACATTAAATAGGGCACCATCTAAATCCGTTGAGACGACACTGTATGAACTGTGGTTTGGCAAGAAACCTAAGTTGTCGTTTCTTAAAGTTTGGGGTTGCGACACTTATGTCAAAAGACTTCAGCCTAATAAGCTCGAACCCAAATTGGAGAAGTGCGTCTTCATAGAATACCTGAAGGTAACAACTGGATACACCTTCTATCACAGATCCGAAGGCAAGATCTTTGTTGCCAAGAATGGAACCTTTCTAGAGAAGGAGTTTCTCTCGAAAGAAGTGAGTGGGAGGAAAGTAGAACTTGTTGAGGTAATTGTACCTTATCTCAATTTGGAAAGTAGCACATCAGAGAAATCCGTTCCCGTGATGCCTACACCAACTAGATAGGAAGCTAATGATGATGATCATGAGACTTCAGATAAGTTACTACTGAACCTCGTACGTCAACCAGAGAACAATCCGCACCACAGTGGTATGGTAATCCTGTTCTAGAAGTCATGTTACTAGACCAAGGCGAACCTATGAACTATGAAGAAACCATGATGAACCCAGATTCCGATATATGGCTTGAGTTCATGAAATCTGAGATAGGATCCATGTATGAGAAAAAGTATGGACTTTGGTGGACTTGCCCGATGATCGGCAATCCATTGAGAATAAATGGATCTTCAAGAAAAAGACAAACGTTGATGATAATGTCACCATCTACAAAGCTCGACTTGTTGAGAAAGGTTTTCGACAAGTTCAATGTCGGAGTAAATGACCACTGGTAGCTTCATCTGTTGCCCATGGCGATTCGAGACATCGGGGCCGGCTGCGCCCCTCAAGCCCCGAAGACGAAGATCCGCCTTCTCAGGACCGGCTAGTCCAAGCGGCCGGCTGCTCGAGGGAGGCAGCCCCAGAAGACATCCACGAGGAGGGCTGACTCCTAGCAGGCCGCCTTCAGAGAGCCCGGCTCCTAGAAGGCGGCCCCCTCCGTTCCCTTGATCTTTGCACCACATTATAATGACGAGACGGGGCATGGCTACAGTGCATCCTGCCACCCCCAAATCCAGGGCAGAGCGTGGCTGCAGTGCAGCGTACTGGGCAGACATCCCCCGCCTGGCGTGACATTCTTGCCACGCATCCCATGACATCACCCCATGGCAGAGGAGGCCATGCTCACACTATGGACTGTCGGTATAGCCCGCAGGCGGCGGGCCCTACCTATCAACATGAGAGACCGACTCCTGACCAGACGACACAAGGGAGGCCGACTCCCCACCAGGTGCCCCCCTCCCTCAAAGTCTGTGTGCCATTAATAAGAAGGGACGGGGAATGGCTACAGTGAACACCCACCAGTCGGCGGCACTGTAGCCATGCTCTCCCCAACAAAGCGTGCACCATCAATGGCACTGCCACAATACTAAGCAGCCGATAGGACCCACAAGCGGAGGGAACGGCCTATTGGTGAAGTACGAGACAGCCGGCGGAGAAGCCGGCGACCCCAGACACTGACAGCCGGGCCCTACACCCGACCAGGTTACCAACGTACCCTTGGGGGTAGGCCTATATAAACCCCCGAGGGCACCCATGCAAAGGGTTCATCCTCATAGAGGTTACACCCACACATAGAAATAGGGAAGCTAGGGCTAGTCTTGCTCTTCTTCTCCCTTCAGAGAAATGTTACCTCTTGAGCACTGCGTTGGTTTTCCCTTGAAGAGGAAAGGGTGATGCAGCAGAGCAGCGTAAGTATTTCCCTCAGTTTTTGAGAACCAAGGTATCAATCCAGTAGGAGGCCACGCACGAGTCCCTCGTGTTGGAAATATGCCCTAGAGGCAATAATAAAAGCATTATTATTATATTTCCTTGTTCATGATAATTGTCTTTATTCATGCTATAATTGTGTTATCCGGAAATCGTAATACATGTGTGAATAATAGACACCAACATGTCCCTAGTAAGCCTCTAGTTGACTAGCTTGTTGATCAATAGATAGTCATGGTTTCCTGACTATGGACATTAGATGTCATTGATAATGAGATCACATCATTAGGAGAATGATGTGATGGACAAGACCCAATCCTAAACATAGCACAAGATCGTATAGTTCGTTTGCTAGAGTTTTCCAATGTCAAGTATCCTTTCCTTAGACCATGAGATCGTGTAACTCCCGGATACCGTAGGAGTGCTTTGGGTGTACCAAACGTCACAACATAACTGGGTGAATATAAAGGTATACTACGGGTATCTTCGAAAGTGTCTGTTGGTGACATGGATCAAGACTGGGATTTGTCACTCCGTATGACGGAGAGGTATCACTGGGCCCACTCGGTAATGCATCATCATAATGAGCTCAAAGTGACCAAGTGTCTGGTCACGGGATCATGCATTACGGTACGAGTAAAGTGACTTGCCGGTAACGAGATTGAACGAGGTATTGGGATACCGACGATTGAATCTCGGGCAAGTAACATACCGATTGACAAAGGGAATTGTATACGGGGTTGCTTGAATCCTCGAGATCGTGGTTCATCCGATGATATCATCGAGGAGCATGTGGGAGCCAACATGGGTATCCAGATCCCGTTGTTGGTTATTGACCGGAGAGCGATCTCGGTCATGTCTACATGTCTCCCGAACCCGTAGGGTCTACACACTTAAGGTTCGGTGACGCTAGGGTTGTAGGGATATGTATATGCAGTAACCCGAATGTTGTTCGGAGTCCTGGATGAGATCCCAGACGTCACAAGGGGTTCCGGAATGGTCCGGAGGTAAAGAATTATATATAGGAAGTGCTATTTCGGGCATCGGGACAAGTTTTGGGGTCACCGGTATTGTACCGGGACCACCGGAAGGGTCCCGGGGGTCCACCGGGTGGGGCCACCTATCCCGGAGGGCCCCATGGGCTAAAGTGGGAAGGGATCCAGCCCAAAGTGGGCTGGGGCGCCACTTTCCCCTAGGGCCCATGCGCCTAGGGTGGGGGAAACCCTAAAGGAAGAGTCCTAGGAGGGGAAGGCACCTCCTAGGTGCCTTGGGGAGGAGGGATTCCTCCCCTTGGCCGCACCCCCCTAGGAGATTGGATCTCCTAGGGCCGGCGCCCCCCCTTGGACTCCCTATATATAGTGGGGGAAGGAGGGCCTCTCATAACACATCTTTGGTGCCTCCCTCTCCCTCTCCAACACATCCTCCTCCTCCATAGTGCTTGGCGAAGCCCTGCCGGAGTACTGCAGCTCCACCACCACCACGCCGTCGTGCTGCTGCTGGAGCCATCTTCCTCAACCTCTCCTTCCCTCTTGCTGGATCAAGAAGAAGGAGACGTTACGCTGACCGTACGTGTGTTGAACGCGGAGGTGCCGTCCGTTCGGTGCTAGGATCTTCGGTGATTTGAATCACATCGAGTACGACTCCATCATCCCCGTTCTTTGAACGCTTCCGCTCGCGATCTACAAGGTACGTAGATGCATCTAATCACTCGTTGCTAGATGAACTCCTAGATGGATCTTGGTGAAACCGTAGGAAAATTTTTGTTTTCTGCTACGTTCCCCAACAGTGGCATCATGAGCTAGGTCTATGCGTAATTCTCTTGCACGAGTAGAACACAATTTGTTGTGGGCGTTGATGCTGTCAACTTTCTTGCCGCTACTAGTCTTATCTTGCTTCAACGGTATTGTGGGATGAAGCGGCCCGGACCAACCTTACACGTACGCTTACGTGAGACCGGTTCCACCGACCAACATGCACAAGTTGCATAAGGTGGCTGGCGGGTGTCTGTCTCTCCTACTTTAGTTGGAGCGGATTCGATGAAAAGGGTCCTTATGAAGCGTAAATAGAAGTTGACAAACCACGTTGTGGCTTTCACGTAGGTAAGAAAACGTTCTTGCTAGAACCCTACTTCAGCCACGTAAAACTTGCAAACAACAATTAGAGGACGTCTAACTTGTTTTTGCAGCAAGTGCTTTGTGATATGATATGGCCAAAGTTGTGATGAATGATGAATGATCTATATGTGATGTATGAGATGTTCATGCTATTGTAATAGGAATCACGACTTGCATGTCGATGAGTATGACAACCGGCAGGATCCATAGGAGTTGTCTTTATTTTTTGTATGATCTGAGTGTCATTGAGAAACCCCATGTAAATTACTTTACTTTATTGCTAAACGCGTTAGCCATAGTAGTAGAAGTAATAGTTGGCGAGCAACTTCATGGAGACACGATGATGGAGATCATGGTGTCATGCCGGTGACAAGATGATCATGGAGCCCCAAGATGGAGATCAAAGGAGCTTTGTGATATTGGCCATATCATGTCACTATTATTATTATTTGATTGCATGTGATGTTTATCATGTTTTTGCATCTTGTTTACTTAGAACGACGGTAGTAAATAAGATGATCCCTCATAATAATTTCAAGAAAGTGTTCCCCCTAACTGTGCACCGTTGCGACAGTTTGTTGTTTCGAAGCACCACGTGATGATCGGGTGTGATAGATTCTAACGTTCACATACAACGGGTGTAAGACATATTTACACATGCAAACACTTAGGTTGACATGACGAGCCTAGCATGTGTACAGACATGGCCTCGGAACACAGAAGACCAAAAGGTCGAGCATGAGTCGTATAGAAGATATGATCAACATGAAGATGTTCACCAACGTTGACTAGTCCGTCTCACGTGATGATCGGACACGGCCCAGTTAACTCGGATCATGTTATACTTAGATGACAGGAGAGATGTCTATCTAAGTGGGAGTTCATTGAATAATTTGATTAGATGAACTTAATTATCATGAACTTAGTCTAAAAATCTTTACAATATGTCTTGTAGATCAAATGGCCAACATAGTCCTCAACTTCAACACCTTCCTAGAGAAAACCAAGCTGAAAGATGATGGCAGCAACTACATGGACTGGGTCCGGAACCTGAGGATCATCCTCATGGCTGCCCAGAAAGATTATGTCCTACAAGCACCGCTAGGTGATGCACCTGTTCTCCCTGCAGAACAAGACGTTATGAACGCTTGGCAGGCACGTACCGATGACTACTCCCTCATTCAGTGTGGCATGCTTTACAGCTTAGAGCCGGGACACCAAAAACGTTTTGAGAGACACGTAGCATATGAGATGTTCGAAGAGCTGAAAATGGTTTTCCAAGCTCATGCCCGGGTCGAGAGATATGAAGTCTCCGACAAGTTCTTCAGCTATAAGATGGAGGAAAACAGTTCTGTCAGTGAGCACATACTCACTATGTCTGGGTTACATAACCGCTTGACTCAGCTGGGAGTTAATCTCCCGGATGACGCGGTCATTGACAGAATCCTCCAGTCGCTTCCACCGAGCTACAAGAGCTTTGTGATGAACTTCAATATGCAGGGGATGGAAAAGACCATTCCTGAAGTATTTGCAATGCTGAAATCAGCAGAGGTAGAAGTCAAAAAGGAACATCAAGTGTTGATGGTGAATAAAACCACTAAGTTCAAGAAAGGCAAGGGTAAGAAAACCTTCAAGAAAGACGGCAAGGGAGTTGCCGCGCCCGGCAAGCAAGCTGCCGGGAAGAAGCCAAAGAATGGACCCAAGCCCGAGACTGAGTGCTTTTATTGCAAGGAAAGTGGTCACTGGAAGCGGAACTGCCCCAAATACTTAGCGGACAAGAAGGCCAGCAAAACGAAAGGTATATGTGATATACATGTAATTGATGTGTACCTTACCAGTACTCGTAGTAGCTCCTGGGTATTTGATACCGGTGCAGTTGCTCACATTTGTAACTCAAAGCAGGAGCAGTGGAATAAGCGGAGACTGGCGAAGGACGAGGTGATGATGCGCGTCGGGAATGGTTCAAAGGTCGATGTGATCGCCGTCGGCACGCTACCTCTACATTTACCTATGGGATTAGTTTTGAACCTCAATAATTGTTATTTAGTGCCAAGTTTGAGCATGAACATTGTATCAGGATCTCGTTTAATATGAGATGGCTACTCATTTAAATCCGAGAATAATGGTTGTTCTATTTATATGAGAGATATGTTTTATGGTCATGCTCCGATGGTGAATGGTTTATTCCTAATGAATCTCGAGCGTAATGCTACACATATTCATAGTGTGAATACCAAAAGATGTAAGATTGATAATGATAGTCCCACATACTTGTGGCACTGCCGCCTTGGTCACATAGGTGTCAAACGCATGAAGAAGCTCCATGCTAATGGACTTTTAGAGTCTCTTGATTACGAATCATTTGACACGTGCGAACCATGCCTCATGGGTAAAATGACCAAGACTCCATTCTCAGGAACAATGGAGCGAGCAACCAACTTATTGGAAATCATACATACTGATGTGTGTGGTCCAATGAGTGTTGAGGCTCGCGGTGGCTATCGTTATGTTCTCACCCTCACTGATGACTTGAGTAGATATGGGTATGTCTACTTAATGAAACACAAGTCTGAAACCTTTGAAAAGTTCAAGGAATTTCAGAGTGAGGTTGAGAATCAACGTGACAGAAAAATCAAGTTCCTGCGATCAGATCGTGGAGGAGAATACTTGAGTCACGAGTTTGGCACACATTTAAGAAAATGTGGAATAGTTTCACAACTCACGCCGCCTGGAACACCTCAGCGTAATGGTGTGTCCGAACGTCGTAATCGCACTCTATTAGATATGGTGCGATCTATGATGTCTCTTGCCGATTTACCGTTATCTTTTTGGGGTTATGCTTTAGAGACTGCCGCATTCACTTTAAATAGGGCTCCGTCGAAATCCGTTGAGACGACACCGTTTGAATTATGGTTTGGGAAGAAACCTAAGCTGTCATTTCTAAAAGTTTGGGGATGCGATGCTTATGTCAAGAAACTTCAACCTGAAAAGCTCGAACCGAAATCGGAAAAATGCGTCTTCATAGGATACCCTAAAGAAACTATTGGGTATACCTTCTACCTCAGATCCGAAGGCAAGATCTTTGTTGCCAAGAATGGGTCCTTTCTATAGAAAGAGTTTCTCTCGAAAGAAGTAAGTGGGAGGAAAGTAGAACTTGATGAAGTATTACCTCTTGAACCGGAAAATGGCGCAACTCAAGAAAATGTTCCTGAGGTGCCTGCATCGACTAGAGAGGAAGTTAATGATGATGATCAAGATACTTCTAATCAAGCTCCTACTGAAATTCGAAGGTCCACAAGGACACGTTCCGCACCAGAATGGTACGGCAACCCTGTCTTAGAAGTCATGTTGTTAGACAACGGTGAACCTTCGAACTATGAAGAAGCGATGGCGGGCCCGGATTCCGACAAATGGCTAGAAGCCATGAAATCCGAGATAGGATCCATGTATGAAAACGAAGTATGGACTTTGACTGAGTTGCCCGTTGAGCGGCGAGCCATAGAAAATAAATGGATCTTTAAGAAGAAGACAGACGCGGATGGTAATGTGACCATCTATAAAGCTCGCCTTGTCGCTAAGGGTTATCGACAAGTTCAAGGGGTTGACTATGATGAGACTTTCTCACCGGTAGCGAAGCTGAAGTCCGTCCGAATCATGTTAGCAATTGCCGCATTTTATGATTATGAAATATGGCAGATGGACGTCAAAACGGCATTCCTTAATGGTTTCCTTAAGGAAGAATTGTATATGATGCAGCCGGAAGGTTTTGTCGATCCTAAGAATGCTGGCAAGGTGTGCAAGCTCCAACGCTCGATTTATGGGCTGGTGCAAGCATCTCGGAGTTGGAACATTCGCTTTGATGAGATGATCAAAGCGTTTGGGTTTACGCAGACTTATGGAGAAGCCTGCGTTTACAAGAAAGTGAGTGGGAGCTCTGTAGCATTTCTCATATTATATGTAGATGACATACTTTTGATAGGAAATGATATAGAACTCTTGGACAGCATTATGGCCTACTTGAATAAGAGTTTTTCAATGAAGGACCTTGGAGAAGCTGCTTATATATTAGGCATCAAGATCTATAGAGATAGATCAAGACGCCTCATAGGTCTTTCACAAAGCACATACCTTGATAAGATATTGAAGAAGTTCAATATGGACCAGTCTAAGAAGGGGTTCTTGCCTGTGTTGCAAGGTGTGAAATTGAGCTCAGCTCAATGTCCGACCACGGCAGAAGATATAGAAGAGATGAGTGTCATCCCCTATGCCTCAGCCATAGGTTCTATTATGTATGCCATGCTGTGTACCAGACCTGATGTAAACCTTGCCGTAAGTTTGGTAGGAAGGTACCAAAGTAATCCCGACAAGGAACACTGGACAGTGGTCAAGAATATCCTGAAGTACCTGAAAAGGACTAAGGAAATGTTTCTCATCTATGGAGGTGACGAAGATCTCGTCGTAAAGGGTTACGTCAACGCTAGCTTCGACACAGATCTGGATGACTCTAAGTCACAAACCGGATACGTGTATATTTTGAATGGTGGGGCAGTAAGCTGGTGCAGTTGCAAGCAGAGCGTCGTGGCGGGATCTACATGTGAAGCGGAGTACATGGCAGCCTCGGAGGCAGCGCATGAAGCAATTTGGGTGAAGGAGTTCATCACCGACCTAGGAGTCATACCCAATGCGTCGGGGCCGATCAAGCTCTTCTATGACAACACTGGAGCTATTGCACTTGCCAAGGAGCCCAGGTTTCACAAGAAGACAAGGCACATCAAGCGTCGCTTCAACTCCATTCGTGAAAATGTTCAAGATGGAGACATAGATATTTGTAAAGTGCATACGGACCTGAATGTAGCAGATCCATTGACTAAACCTCTCCCTAGAGCAAAACATGATCAACACCAGAATTCCATGGGTGTTCGATTCATCACAATGTAACTAGATTATTGACTCTAGTGCAAGTGGGAGACTGTTGGAAATATGCCCTAGAGGCAATAATAAAAGCATTATTATTATATTTCCTTGTTCATGATAATTGTCTTTATTCATGCTATAATTGTGTTATCCGGAAATCGTAATACATGTGTGAATAATAGACACCAACATGTCCCTGGTAAGCCTCTAGTTGACTAGCTCCTTGATCAATAGATAGTCATGGTTTCCTGACTATGGACATTGGATGTCATTGATAACGAGATCACATCATTAGGAGAATGATGTGATGGACAAGACCCAATCTTAAACATAGCACAAGATCGTATAGTTCGTTTGCTAGAGTTTTCCAATGTCAAGTATCCTTTCCTTAGACCATGAGATCGTGTAACTCCCGGATACCGTAGGAGTGCTTTGGGTGTACCAAACGTCACAACGTAACTGGGTGACTATAAAGGTATACTACGGGTATCTCCGAAAGTGTCTGTTGGGTTGACATGGATCAAGACTGGGATTTGTCACTCCGTATGACGGAGAGGTATCACTAGGCCCACTCGGTAATGCATCATCATAATGAGCTCAAAGTGACCAAGTGTCTGGTCACGGGATCATGCTTTACGGTATGAGTAAAGTGACTTGCCGGTAACGAGATTGAACGAGGTATTGGGATACCGACGATCAAATCTCGGGCAAGTAACATACCGATTGGCAAAGGGAATTGTATACGGGGTTGCTTGAATCCTCGACATCGTGGTTCATCCGATGAGATCATCGAGGAGCATGTGGGAGCCAACATGGGTATCCAGATCCCGCTGTTGGTTATTGACTGGAGAGCGATCTCGGTCATGTCTACATGTCTCCCGAACCTGTAGGGTCTACACACTTAAGGTTCGGTGACGCTAGGGTTGTAGGAATATGTATATGCAGTAACCCAAATATTGTTCGGAGTCCCGGATGATATCCCAGACATCACGAGGAGTTCCGGAATGGTCCAGAGGTAAAGAATTATATATAGGAAGTGCTATTTCGGGCATCAGGACAAGTTTCGGGGTCACCGGTATTGTACCGGGACCACCGGAAGGGTCCTGGGGGTCCATCGGGTGGGGCCACCTATCCCGGAGGGCCCCATGGGCTGAAGTGGGAAGGGATCCAGCCCAAAGTGGGTTGGGGCGCCACTTTCCCCTAGGGCCCATCCGCCTAGGGTGGGGGAAACCCTAAAGGAAGAGTCCTAGGAGGGGAAGGCACCTCCTAGGTGCCTTGGGGAGGAGGGATTCCTCCCCTTGGCCGCACCCCCCTAGGAGATTGGATCTCCTAGGGCCGGCGCCCCCCCTTGGACTCCCTATATATAGTGGGGGAAGGAGGGCCTCTCATAACACATCTTTGGTGCCTCCCTCTCCCTCTCCAACACATCCTCCTCCTCCATAGTGCTTGGCGAAGCCCTGCCGGAGTACTGCACCTCCACCACCACCACGCCGTCGTGCTGCTGCTGGAGCCATCTTCCTCAACCTCTCCTTCCCTCTTGCTAGATCAAGAAGAAGGAGACGTTACGCTGACCGTACGTGTGTTGAACGCGGAGGTGCCGTCCGTTCGGTGCTAGGATCTTCGGTGATTCGAATCACGTCGAGTACGACTCCATCATCCCCGTTCTTTGAACGCTTCCGCTCGCGATCTACGAGGTACGTAGATGCATCTAATCACTCATTGCTAGATGAACTCCTAGATGGATCTTGGTGAAACCGTAGGAAAATTTTTGTTTTCTGCTACGTTCCCCAACACCTCGCACCTACACAAACAAATAAACTCCTCGCAACCAACGCGATAAAGGGGTTGTCAATCCCTTCACGGTCACCTACGAGAGTGAGATCTGATAGATATGATATGATAATATTTTTGGTATTTTTATGATAAAGGGAAATAAAGATGCAAGTAAAAAAAATGGCAAAGGGAATAACTAAGTATTGGAAGATTTATATGATGGAAGATAGACCCGGGGGCCATAGGTTTCACTAGAGGCTTCTCTCGAGAGCATAACTTTTACGGTGGGTGAACAAACTACTGTTGAGCAATTGACAGAATTGAGCATAGTTATGAGAATATCTAGGTATGATCATGCATATAGGCATCACGTCCGAGACAAGTAGACCGACTCCTGCCTGCATCTACTACTATTACTCCACACATCGACCGCTATCCAGCATGCATCTAGAGTATTAAGTTCAAGAGAACAGAGTAACACTTTAAGCAAGATGACATGATGTAGAGGGATAAACTCATGCAATATGATATAAACCCCATCTTGTTATCCTCGATGGCAACAATACAATACGTGCCTTGCTGCCCCTACTGTCACTGGGAAAGGACACTTCAAGATTGAACCCAAAGCTAAGTACTTCTCCCATTGGAAGAAAGATCAATCTAGTAGGCCAAACCAAACTGATAATTCAAAGAGACTTGCAAAGATAACCAATCATACATAAAAGAATTCAGAGAAGATTCAAATATTGTTCATAGATAAACTTGATCATAAACCCACAATTCATCGATCTCAACAAACACACCGCAAAAGAAGATTACATCGAATAGATCTCCACAAGAGAGGGGGAGAATTTTGTATTGAGATTCAAAAAGAGAGAAGAAGCCATCTAGCTAATAATTATGGACCCGTAGGTCTGAGGTAAACTACTCACTCATCATCGGATGGGCTATGGTGTTGATGTAGAAGCCCTCCATGATCGATGCCCCTTCCATCGGAGCTCCGGAAAAGGCCCCAAGATGGGATCTCGTGGATACAGAAAGTTACAACGGTGGAATTAGGGTTTTGGCTCCATATCTGGTAGTTTGGGGGTACGTGGGTATATATAGGAGGAAGGAGTATGTTGGTGGAGCAACATGGGCCCCACGAGGGTGGAGGGCACGCCTGGGGGGGGGGGGGGTAGGCGCGCCCCCTACCTCGTGCCTTCCTCATTGATTGCTTGACGTAGGGTCCAAGTCCTCTGGATCATGTTTGTTCCGAAAATCACGTCCCCGAAGGTTTTATTCCGTTTGGACTCCCGTTTGATATTCTTTTTCTAGAAACCCTAAAATAGGAAACAAACAACAATTTTGGGCTGGGCCTCCGGTTAATAGGTTAGTCCCAAAAATAATATAAAAGTGTATAATAAAGCCCAATAATGTCTAAAACAGGATATAATATAGCATGGAACAATCAAAAATTATAGATAGGTTGGAGATGTATCAAGCATCCCCAAGCTTAATTCCTACTCATCCTCGAGTAGCTAAATGATAAATACAGAATTTTTGATGTGGAATGCTACTTGGCATAATTTCAATGTAATTCTTCTTAATTGTTGTATGAATATTCAGATCCGAAAGATTCAAGACAAAAGTTCAATATTGACATAGAAATAATAATACTTCGAGCATACTAACTAAGCAATTATGTCTCTTCAAAATAACATGGCCAAAGAAAGTTATCCCTACAAAATCATATAGTCTGGCTATGCTCCATCTTCACCACACAAAGTATTTAAATCATGCACAACCCCGGTGACAAGCCAAGCAATTGTTTTATACTTTTGGTGTTCTCAAACTTTTTCAATCTTCGCGCAATACATGAGCGTGAGCCATGGACATAGCACTATAGGTGGAATAGAATGGTGGTTGTGGAGAAGACAAAAGAGGGGGAAGATAGTCTCACATCAACAAGGCGTATCAACGGGCTATGGAGATGCCCATTAGTAGATATCAATGTGAGTGAGTAGGGATTGCCATGCAACAGATGCACTAGAGCTATAAGTATATGAAAGCTCAACAAAAAGAACTAAGTGGGTGTGCATCCAACTCGCTTTCTCACGAAGACCTAAGGCATTTTGAGGAAGCCCATCATTGGAATATATAAGCCAAGTTTTATAATGAAAAATTCCCACTAGTATATGAAAGTGATAACATAGGAGACTCTCTATCATGAAGAGCATTGTCCCTTCTCTCTTTTTCTCTCATTTTTTATTTGCGCCTTTTCTCCTTTTTTATGGCCCCTTTTTTTATTCAGTCCGGAGTCTCATCCCGACTTGTGGGGGAATCATAGTCTCCATCATCTTTTCCTCACTTGGGACAATGCTCTAAAAATGATGATCATCACACTTTTATTTACTTACAACTCAACAATTACAAGTCAATACTTAGAACAAAATATGACTCTATGTGAATGCCTTCGGCGGCGTACCGGGATATGCAATGAATCAAGAGTGACATGTATGAAAGAATTATGAACAGTGGCTTTGCCACAAATACAATGTCAACTACATGATCACGCAAAGCAATATGACAATGATGGAGCGTGTCATAGTAAACGGAACGGTGGAAAGTTGCATGGCAATATATCTTGGAATGGCTATGGAAATGCCATGATAGATAGGTATGGTGGCTGTTTTGAGGAAGGTATATGGTGGGTGTATGATACCGGTGAAAGGTGCGCGGTATTAGAGAGGCTAGCAAAGGTGGAAGGGTGAGAGTGTGTATAATCCATGGACTCAACATTAGTCATAAAGAACTCACATACTTATTGCAATAATATATTAGTTATCGAAGCAAAGTACTACGCGCATGCTCCTAGGGGGATAGATTGGTAGGAAAAGACCATCGCTCGTCCCCGACCGCCACTCATAAGGAAGACAATCAATAAATACATCATGCTCCGACTTCTTAACATAACGGTTCACCATACGTGCATGCTACGGGAATCACAAACTTCAACACAAGCATTTCTCAAATTCATACTCCTCAACTAGCATGACTCTAATATCACCATCTCCATATCTCAAAACAATTATCAAGTATCAAACTTCTCATAGTATTCAACACACTCATAAGAAATTTTTATTATTAATCTTGAATGCCTAACATAATTAAAACAAATTACCATGCTGTTTTGTAGGACTCTCAAAATAATCTAAGTGAAGCATGAGAGAACAAAAGTTTCTATAAAACAGATCCACCATCGTGCTCTAAAAGATATAAGTGAAGCACTAGAGCAAAAACTATATAACTCAAAAGATATAAGTGAAGCACATAGAGTATTCTAACAATTTCCGAATCATGTGTGTCTCTCAAAAAAGGTGTGGACAGCAAGGATGATTGTGGAAAACTAACAAATAAAGAGTCAAATAATACAAGATGCTCCAAGCAAAACACATATCATGTGGTAAATAAAAATATGGCTCCAAGTAAAGTTACCGATAGAAGTAGACGAAAGAGGGGATGCCTTCTGGGGCATCCCCAAGATTTGGCTTTTAGGTGTCCTTAGATTATCTTGGGGGTTGCATGGGCATCCCCAAGCTTAGGCTCTTGCCACTCCTTGTTCCATAATCCATCAAATCTTTACCCAAAACTTGAAAACTTCACAACACAAAACTTAAAGTAGAAATCTCGTGAGCTCCGTTAGCGAAAGAAAACAAAACACCACTTCAAGGTACTGTAATGAACTCATTATTTATTTATATTGGTGTTATACCTATTGTATTACAACTTCTCTATGGTTTATAAACTATTTTACTAGCCATAGATTCATCAAAATAAGCAAACAACACATGGAAACCAGAATCTGTCAAAAACAGAACAGTCTGTAGTAATCTGCAGATAATGCAAGTTCTGGAACCCCAAAAATTCTAAAATAAATTGATGGACGTGAGGAATTTATATATTAATCATCTGAAAAACGAATTAACTAAATAGAACTTTCCAAATAAAAGTGGCAGCAGTTCTCGTGAGCGCTAAAGTTTCTGTTTTTTTACAGCAAGATTAAAAAGACATTCCCCAAGTCTTCCCAACGGTTCTACTTGGCACAAACACTAATTAAACACAAAAAACACAACAAAAACAGAGGCTAGATAAATTATTTATTACTAAATAGGAGCAAAAAGCAAGTAATAAAAATAAAATTGGGTTGCCTCCCAACAAGCGCTATCGTTTAACGCCCCTAGCTAGGCATAAAAGCAAGGATAGATCTAGGTGTTGCCATCTTTGGAAGGCAATCCATAAGTGGCTCTCATAATAGATTCGTAAGGTAATTTATTTTTTTTCTAGGGAAGTGTTCCATGCTTTTCCTTAACAGAAATTGGAATCTAATATTCCCTTCCTTCATATCAATAATTGCACCAATCGTTCTAAGGAAAGGTCTACCAAGAATAATAGGACATGAAGGATTGCAATCTATCTCAAGAACAATAAAATCTACATGCACATAATTCCTATTTGCAACAATAAGAACATCATTAATTCTTCCCATAGATTTCTTAATAGTGGAATCCGCAAGGTGCAAGTTTAAAGAGCAATCATCAAAATCACGAAAACCTAGCAAATCACACAAATTCTTTGGAATTGTGGAAACACTAGCACCCAAATCACACAAAGAATAGCACTCGTGATCTTTAATCTTAATTTTAATAGTAGGTTCCCACTCATCATAAAGTTTTCTAGGGATAGAAACTTCCAACTCAAGTTTTTCTTCATAAGATTGCATCAAAGCATCAACGATATGTTTGGTAAAGGCTTTATTTTGACTATAAGCATGAGGAGAATTTAGCACGGATTGTAACAAGGAAATACAATCTATCAAATAGAAATTATCATAATTGAATTCCTTGAAATCCAAAATAGTGGGTTCATATATATTTAAAGTTTTGACTTCTTCAATCCCACTTTTAACAATTTTAGCATCAAGATCTAAAGACTCCAAAATTTTGGAACGCCTTCTAGGTAAAGGTGGACCGTATTCAGTCCCATCATTATCAAGATTCATATTTCAAAACAAATATTTAATAGGGGACACATCAATAACTTTTAGATCTTCATCTTTATTATCATGGAAACTAGAAGAACATGCTTTTATAAAGCAATCTTTCTTAGCACGCATCCTAGCGGTTCTTTCTTTGCACTCATCAATGGAAATTCTCATGGTTTTGAGAGACTCATTGATATCATGCTTAGAAGGAATAGATCTAAGTTTCAAAGAATCAACATCAAGAGAAATTCTATCAACGTTCCTAGCCAACTCATCAATCTTAAGCAATTTTTCTTCAATCAAAGCATTGAAATTCTTTTGCGAGGTAATAAATTCTTTAATATTAGATTCAAAATCAGAGGGTATCTTATTAAAATTTCCATAATAATTGTTGTAGGAATTACCATAATTATTAGAGGAATTACTAGGATACGGCCTAGGATTAAAGTTTCCTCTATACGCGTTGTTACCAAAATTATTCCTACCAACAAAATTCACATCCAAAGATTCATTATTATTCTCAATCATAGTAGACAAAGGCATATCATTAGGATCAGAAGAAACACTTTTATTAGCAAATAATTTCATAAGTTCATCCATCTTTCCACTCAAAACATTAATTTCTTCTATCGCATGCACTTTCTTATTAGTAGATCTTTCAGTGTGCCATTGAGAATAATTAACCATAATATTATCTAGGAGTTTAGTAGCTTCTCCAAAAGTGATTTCCATAAAAGTGCCTCCCGCGGCCGAATCTAAAAGATTTCTAGAAGAAAAATTCAATCCAACATAATTTTTTTGTATAATCATCCACAAATTCAAACCATGTGTAGGGCAATTACGTATCATTAATTTCATCCTCTCCCAAGCTTGTGCAACATGTTCATGATCAAGTTGCTTAAAGTTCATGATATCGTTTCTAAGAGAGATGATCTTAGCGGGAGGAAAATACTTAGAAATAAAAGCATCTTTGCACTTATTCCACGAATCAATACTATTTTTAGGCAAAGACGAAAACCAAGCTTTAGCACGATCTCTAAGCGAAAAAGGAAATAACTTCAATTTAAAAAAGTTGTTTAGATGGTTAGCGGCATCTTCACTAGGAAGGCCGGAGAACGGATCTTTCATGACAAGATTCAGCAAAGCAGCATTAATTTCACAAGATTCATCATTAGTAAGACGAGCAATTAGAGTGCTAATAAAATCATTGTTGTTCGTATTGGTAAAGTCACACAATTTGGTATTATCTTGAGCCATCGGGACAAGCAAGCAATCCGACACACAAGCAAACAAGAAACGGGCAAAAAGAGGCAAATAGAGAAAGAGAAGGAGGATGGAGAGAGAGAGAGGGCGAACAAAACGGCAAGGGTGAAGTGGGGGAGAGGAAAACGAGAGGCAAATGTCAAATAATGTAATGCGGGAGATAAGGGTTTGTGATGGGTACTTGGTATGTTGACTTTTGCGTAGACTCCCCGACAACGGCGCCAGAAATCCTTATTGCTACCTCTTGAGCACTGCGTTGGTTTTCCCTTGAAGAGGAAAGGGTGATGCAGCAGAGCAGCATAAGTATTTCCCTCAATTTTTGAGAACCAAGGTGTCAATCCAGTAGGAGGCCACGCGCGAGTCCCTCGCACCTACACAAACAAATAAACAACTCGCAACCAACGCGATAAAGGGGTTTTCAATCCCTTCACGGTCACCTACGAGAGTGAGATCTGATAGATATGATAATATTTTTTTTGTATTTTTATGATAAAGGGAAATAAAGATGCAAGTAAAATAAATGGCAAAGGAAATAACTAAGTATTCGAAGATTAATATGATGGAAGATAGACCCGGGGGCCATAGGTTTCACTAGAGGCTTCTCTCGAGAGCATAAGTATTTCGGTGGGTGAACAAATTACTGTTGAGCAATTGATAGAATTGAGCATAGTTATGAGAATATCTAGGTATGATCATGCATATAGGCATCACGTTCGAGACAAGTAGACCCACTCCTGCCTGCATCTACTACTATTACTCCACACATCGACCACTATCCAGCATGCATGTAGAGTATTAAGTTCAAGAGAACAGAGTAACACTTTAAGCAAGATGACATGATGTAGAGGGATAAACTCATGCAATATGATATAAACCCCATCTTGTTATCCTCGATGGCAACAATACAATACGTGCCTTGCTGCCCCTACTGTCACTGGGAAAGGACACCGCAAGATTGAACCCAAAGCTAAGCACTTCTCCCATTGCAAGAAAGATCAATCTAGTAGGCCAAACCAAACTGATAATTTGAAGAGACTTGCAAAGATAACCAATCATACATAAAAGAATTCAGAGAAGATTCAAATATTGTTCATAGATAAACTTGATAATAAACCCACAATTCATCGATCTCAACAAACACACCACAAAAGAAGATTACATCGAATGGATCTCCACAAGGGAGGGGGAGAACTTTGTATTGAGATTCAAAAGGAGAGAAGAAGCCATCTAGCTAATAACTATGGACCCGTAGGTCTGAAGTAAACTACTCACACTTCATCGGATGGGCTATGGTGTTGATATAGAAGCCCTCCGTCATCGATGCCCCTTCCGGCGGAGCTCCGGAAAAGGCCCCAAGATGGGATCTCATGGATACAGAAAGTTATGGCGGTGGAATTAGGGTTTTGGCTCTGTATCTGGTAGTTTGGCGGTACGTAGGTATATATAGGAGGAAGGAGTACGTCGGTGGAGCAACGTGGGCCCCACGAGGGTGGAGGGCGCGCCTGGGGGGGGGGGGTAGGCGCGCCCCTACCTCGTGCCTTCCTCGTTGATTGCTTGACGTAGGGTCCAAGTCCTCTGGATCATGTTCGTTCCGAAAATCACGTTCCCGAAGGTTTCATTGCTTTTGGACTCCATTTGATATTCTTTTTCTGCGAAACCCTAAAATAGGCAAAAACAACAATTCTGGGCTGGGCCTCTGGATAATAGGTTAGTCCCAAAAATAATATAAAAGTGTATAATAAAGCCCAATAATGTCTAAAACAGGATATGATATAGCATGGAACAATCAAAAATTATAGATACGTTTGAGACGTATCAAGAAACAACTCAAGGAGCAAGCTTGTATCCACGTTTGACGATCGAGTGATCATGCAGAGACCCCGCAGAGCAGGACTAGGGGTGTTATCTCCTAGGAGAGCCCCGAACCTGGGTAAAGTTTGCCGGCATACGTGTCTATGCCTCATCCCACTTGTTGGCACCGACGACGTCTTACTACCCCCCACCATGATAAGCCATCCTTTGGCATATGTAGCACGACACCCCTGACATTTGGCGCCCACCGTGGGGCCTGGTGCACCGTCTTCCGGAGATCTGTTCTGGATGGGAACCCTTTTCCTTCCCGGCGAGCGTAGCCAGCCCGGCACGCCGGATGGCGTCTACGTTGACACGCTGCGCGGCGCAAAAGCTGTTTGCGCTACCAGCGCCCTTGCTGACCTCGTCGGTGAGATCCGTCTCTCTGATTAGCCGACACCTGATGATGGAGCAGCCCGCTCTGAAAACTCGCCTCCCCGCCAAGAGCATGGCACGACCTCCTGAATGCCGACAAGCAGCGTCCGCGACAGATGAGACAAAGGGCCGGCTGCCAGCCGCAGCCGGACATGCATCACCATCGAGCGCGACCAAGATGGCTGCCCACGAGTAGTGGAACGACGAAACAACTATCCGCCTCCCCTGCCTCCTCGAAGGGAGAGGCGCGCTTCCCCGCCGCCTGTTGAGCACCCGACTCTCGGCGACCGGCTGGGCCGCCGAGGAGGAGTCCGAGAGAATGACGCCCGCCACCGGATCGACCTTCTCGCTTGATCCCTGGCACTAGAAGAAGAAGACGCGATGGGCCCGCCTTGTTTCAGCCCCGGCATTCACGACGAGCCCTTCCCCAAAGGGTTCTCGCTCCCAAGAGACACACCCAAGTACAACGGCTCCGTGAAGCTGGAGGATTGGCTAGTTGACTACTCCACAGCCGTCAACATAGCGAATGACAACAAGCGCGTTGCCGTGAAGTATGTTCCGCTCATGCTCCAGGGCACGACCCAGACATGGCTGAACAGCTTGAAGCCCTACAACGTCAACAGCTGGGTGGATTTCACCTAAGTGTTCATCCACAACTTCACCAGTACCTACAAGCGGCCAAACAAGCCCCACCAGCTCTCGCTGTGCGTTCAAGGCCGGGATGAGTCCACCCGCGACTACCTGATGTGGTGGGCTGAACGGCGCAACTCCTGCGAAGGGGTGCATGAGGTCCAAGCAATCGAGTACTTCACCGCAAGGAGCCGAGAAGGCACCCTCCTCAAGCACCGACTCCTCTGCGATGAGCCTGCTATACTCGACGAACTGCTGATCATAGCGGACAAATACGCCACTACCGACTCCTCCATGAAGTCAGAGATCCGAGTGGACGTTTCCAGAAAAGTGCTCCCTTCGGCTCCTAGGACGCCAGCTGATGACAACAGTCGGCGGCAGCAGCTGAACGACAACAAGCGCAAGGCCCCGCGGCCGGCATCCACTAGCCGGCAGGTGGTAACAGTCGAAGACCAACAGCCTGAAGGACAACCCGGCCCCAAGTGTCAAAACCGGCGGATCTCGGGTAGGGGGTCCCGAATTGTGCGTCTAGGATCGATGGTAACATGAGACGGGGGACAAGATGTTTACCCAAGTTCGGGCCCTCTCTATAGAGGTAATACCCTACTTCCTGCTTGATTGATCTTGATGAATATGAATATTACAAGAGTTGATCTACCACGAGATCGTAATGGCTAAACCCTAGAAGTCTAACCTATATGACTATGGTAATGAGTATATCTCTTCCGGACTAATCCCTCTGATTTATACAAACACCGGGGGGATGTAGGGTTTACATAGAGTCTATTACATAGGAAGGAATCTTCATAGCCGGTCGCCAAGCTTGCCTCCTACGCCAAGTAGAGTCCAATCCGGACACGGGTACGGTCTTTGGCCTTCATGTATTCTCAACCCATCAGTCCGGCCCAATCTATAACAGGCCGGACGCCCAAGGACCCCTTAGTCTAGGACTCCCTCAGTAGCCCCTGAACCTGGCTTCAATGACGAGGAGTCCGGCGCGCAGATTGTCTTCGGCATTGCAAGGCCGGTTCCCTTCTATCCAAACTTCAAGGTAGTCTTCGGATGCGATGATAGTATCCGGACCTGTCACACACGCCATACACAACCGCAGAGAGAATATATTTTTACACAAGTTCCATCTGCTAACAGCTTTTTACAATGTGACATCACGTCTGTTAGGTCATAATTTCTAACCTTTTTTGTTGGCTGCTCCAAGTTTCGAGACGCGGTTGCCATTGGCATGTCTTGTCAAAGCAGAGATCGTGTCCCCTTATTGCAGGATTTTCATAAATACAAGCGTGGGTGACACAATTGTGCCATATGCACGGCCCTTGGGAATAGGCGAGTTTAAGGCGAGTGGGTAGGCGCTTGATATTCATGGCCTTTATAAGGGGATAAGGATTCCCTTTCCTTACCCACACCTTGGTTCCTCCTCAACCCTTCCGTCCCTGAGCTCCAGCGCCCAAGCTTTAGCCCTTCCCTCGTCCGAGAAAGCACTCCAAAGATGTCCGGATCCGAAGCTGGAGGCAAGTGGATGGCCTCCTCCGTCAAGAAGAGGGATATCAAGGAGCTCCGGGAGGCCAGATACCTGGCCAAGGAGATCGCTCACAGACTCCCTGCCAAGGGACAGATTGTCCCTACTCAAGAGCCCCATGAGAGGGTTGTGTTTCTCACACATTTCGTCCGCGGGCTGGGCTTCCCCCTTCATCCCTTCGTCCGTGGACTGATGTTTTACTATGGACTAGACTTCCATGACCTAGCCCCCAACTTCATTCTCAACATCATGGCATTCATTATAGTGTGTGAGGCCTTTCTCCGCATCCCACCTCATTTCATCCTATGGCTGAAGACCTTCAATGTGAAGCCGAAGGTGGTGAGCGGCCAACAAGAAGAGTGCGGAGGCGCCATGGTGGGCAAGATTCCCAATGTTACCTGGCCTGAAGGCTCATTCACGGAGACGGTTAAGGGGTGGCAATCGGGGTGGTTTTATATCACCGAGCCGCGTGACGCCAACTGGATGGCGGCCCCTGAATTCTGATCCGGAATCCCGATGCGGCTCACCTCCTAGCAGGAGAGGGGCCTAACCTGGGGTCCCTCGGACGAGCTGACTGGGCTCCAGATGTGCGTCCAGAACATGATGGACAGGAAGATCAAGCTTGTCAACGTGGTCCAGGTCATGCTCATTCGTCGGGTCCTTCCGTGCCAACGCCGAACTTGCTATCTGTGGGAGTACGATCCGGCCAAGCACCAGACGCTACTAGAGCTCTTCGGCACGACACACGAAGAAATCTGGAAAGTGCTTTTCAAGGCCGGCGAGACGCCACTGCCCACGAACGAAGATTGCGGGCTTAGCTTAAAATTCCAGGCTAACCCGGTAAGTTCTTTTAACACTTTCAAGGTGTACCCTTTACGAGCATATTGTGGGAAAAATCCTAAGCTTTCCTACCCATGTTTTTAGGCCTGGATCAAGGTAGCATAGGGGATTAACTGTCTGGCTCCGCTTCCCGAAGACCAAGAATTCCCATTACTGACGAGAATGCTTTTTCCAGCACCTTATGAGATGCCAGAGAAGACAACCAAGAAGGTGGCCAAAGGGGCCAAGAGGGGCCCTCGCCGAAAAGGGGCTCCGGACGTGACGTCCGAAGACGAGACTTCCTCTTCGTCCGCTGACGACGACGACGAAGAGGAAGAAGAAGATGGCTCCCTACCTGAAGTGGGGAGGAAGAAGAGAGCGCCCCCCACAAATCTGGAGGCGAAAGTGCCTAAGAGGGTTAAAGGCTCCCTCGCAGATAACTCCGTGTGGGATGTTGATAGCTGTCCGGAGCGACCTCGCCGGACCAAGCCTCGGGCCGCCTCGTAAGTACCAGAATCCGAAAACGTCTAGCCTTTCTGGTTTGTAATATTGAGATACCTTAAACCTTGTCATTGCAGTCCGGCACGCGATGTCTCCCCACGATCCTTGACAGAGGGATCGCTAGACTCAAAGGAGATGGCTAGCATGTCTCCGCCACCTGCTCATTCTGTCTCTCCCTAGGGTGACGATGAGGTGGTGTCGCAAAAGACCTTCCCCGGCCGGGGGAGCTTCCGGAGATCATCGGGGTGGCGCCCCAGGGCGATTCCTCAGTCGCTGGACCCATGGGGAAAAAATCCCCTATGGGGACTGGTGACAGGGGCTGAGTTCCCTTCGGACCTGAGCCATATAACATTCCGGAGATCTACGCGGCTCCGGAGTCCAGAAAATGGCATTCCCCAAAAGGAGGGAATGTGCCTATTTCGCCGGTGACCTCTGTCCAACCAGAGGCACCGGATAATCTACTGGAGGCGCTTCGAGGTGTCTCTATTGTGGATGAACACCGTGCCCTTATGGGCACGGTAATAGAGAAGGTTCAGTTCATCAAAAGCGGACTGACCGAGGCCTGCACTAGCCTTATATCGGGCTTTGAGGTAAGTAATGTGGTTGTAGGAAGAATATCACTATATAGACAGTAGCCCCTGATGCTCTGTTTGGTGTTCGGGAACAAAAAGCCGAACAGAGGATCAAGAAGAAATATCGCAGGAGTCTAACATAAGTTGTCTATGTGAATAAGCAGGTATCCCTACAGGCTGCCGCCGCTCATGCTGCGGAGGTCTCCGAACTGAAGCGGAAACTAGAGCGGGACGAGGAGGAGCTCGGTCGTGTGAAGAAGCAGCTGGCGAATAGCCAAGGTATGCAGTAACCTGCGGGTATATTTTAAGAAAAATGAATAGTCCGTCCGAACTAAAGTGTCATAAACTTTATTAGGGGCCACGGCCGAGGTGGCAGCCCTCAAGAAAGTGTTAGCCAAGGCCGAGGACAAAGCGGACAAGGAACGCGCCCTGCGCTAGAAGCACGAGGCCCGGGTTGGCGAGGCACAGCAACAGCTCCAGGGCGCGATCGAGAGATTTGAGTCCTTGGAGCGGGATTGTAAGGCGCAAGAGTCCGAACTAGCGAAGGCCCGCCAGAGCGCATAGGACACACAAGCCGAAGCCTAGAATGCCCTCCAGGAAATTCAAGCGGCCAAGAAGATTGCAGTGGGTAAGTCTTTCACCATGCAAAGCAAGTATGTAAAAGAAACGTTCCTTGTACTTATCCGAATTTGGGTTTTCCAGGGGCATTTACGGATCTGCCGTGCAGTATATCAGATGCTGCTGAACATTACAGAGCCGAAGAAGGGATGTCGATGAAGAAGCTATTCTGGTCCCAATATGTTGGACCCAAACAGCCGGTGCCCTTCAGCGACCAGCTGAAGCAGTTGGTCGAGCTGCACAGGTCGGCAGAGCTAGCCATGAAGGACCTGATAGTCTGGCTGTGGCCTGCCGAGCCTGTACCTAGCAGCTACTTCGGGCTTGTTAATCGGCTGGTAAGTGCCTATCCGCGGTTCGAAGCCGTGAAGCGGTCGATCTGTATTGAGGGTGCATGTATGGCGTTTGCCTACGTCAAGACGCATTGGGCAAAGCTAGATGCCAAGAAGCTGATGACCGAGGGGCCGCCGGAGGGCAAGGAGCATCATCGACCGAGCTCTATTTTGACGGTGTCCTGGAGGGATCTCGCCTTGTGGCAGAGCAATGTTCGAAGGATGTCATATTACCATGAGAACATTTGTATTATCTTGTCCTGTAATATGGAACGATGGTGTTATGTAATATAATGCTTGTGATTTACATTTTACCTCCTGTGCGGCCGTTTATGAAATCTGAGGGTTGACCAGTCGTCGGCTTCTGCCCCCACGTAGATAGTACAGGGGTGTTCGGGATAAATCTAAACACTCTTTACTCCACATTCTGTGTCGGTGTTCTGGGAATGGGGGTCCCCAGACTTACCTGCATGCGTCCCGCGGCGAGGCTAAGCCGGCAGGCCGTACGGCCCATCTTCGTTAAACAAGGCATCCAAGACCCTCGCGAGGGGCCAAGCCTCGTGAGGCGGATGACGCAGGACCTCCTCTGGAGTGGCCTAGTCAGGTAGGCTCACGAGGAGCGGAGACATCAAGGTGAGGCAAACCTCATGAGGCTCTCGTGATGTGAGCCATGATGATCGACACCAGGCGGGCGCCAGCGTGCGCAGCATCCTTGTTTCCTCTTTGGTGCTAAGGAAACCAGCGCAGGCGAGGAGTACCGAGGCATCAGGCAAAGGTTGCCATTTTGGTGCAACAAGACCAAGACCAGAAGGACGACAAGACGGAGGTCATCGTGGGGCCCAATACAGCGTTACCACCAGAGCCTTTCGCAGGTGGAGACCACCTTTTGTCAGGATGGCTTGTACTAGCGGCCCCCCTCCAAATTTGCCCGCCATTGTTGGCTCCCTTCCCGCTCAGTATTTGGGAAGAGGACCAGGGCCTATATAAATAGAGTTAGCCACCACCATAGAGGAAGGGAAAAAAGGGGGACGAGAGAGAGGGGGGAGAGAAGGAGGACGATTCAGTCCACTCTCACCCACACAAGTTAGCCAAGCACAAGAACACCTCAACCTCAGGAGGCTGTTCTTCCCCTTGTATTGTTCATCATCAGCCCAAGAGGCAACCCACCACCACACTGGAGTAGGGTATTACACCACAACGGTGGCCCGAACCAGTAGAAATCTTGTGTCTTTCTGTATTGCGAGTGCGTCGAGTTCGTTCGCGAGATCTTAGCGAGCTAGGGTGTAGATCGGTGGGAGGAAAAGACTTCGCGCGCACCCCAGTGTTCGAACCTTAAGGGTTTGCCGGAACCAACATCCGACATTTGGCGTGCCAGGTAGGGGTGCGCCGTAGCCTCCTTCCATCAGTTTGTCGCTCTGTCGCTCCATCGTCTCTATGGCGGACGCTCACCGTGCTCGAGCTGAGCATCGGGCTGCCCTCACCGCCCGTGTTACTCAGACGGCTCCCATCGGCGGGCCACCACGTCATTCTCCGTCTCCCGCCGCCAATGCTGCCACCAGCCCAGTGGGGAACGAGCAGCAAGCGTCTTTGCTGCATCCTTCGGTGTGGCAGGATGGCCGCACCGCCACTCCATCGCTGACCCCGGCCGGTTCTTTGTCTCATGCACACCGCGCTCCCATGGAGGCACGGGCCGCACTCCTCGCCACAAACGAGCTCCTGTGCTACTGCCCAGTCGACGACCTCTACGAGGAGTGGCTTGACCGCGTCGCCGAGCTTGTCCGTGCCGCAGGGGGCTCCCTGGCGCCGTCCCTCTCTTGGCCTCACCATCAGCCAGCCACGGGCGACGAGGCCTGAGGCGCGCCTCCACCACCCCAGCCCAAAGACGGCGCCTTGGCACCAAGGCGTGCGGCCCTGCGGTGCGATCCTCCACGCCCGGTGCTCGCGCGCAAAGAGAGAAGCTGCCAAGAAATCCCACGGCCGCGAGAAGCTGCACCCGCACTTCCCGCGCCGCCTCGTCAAGACCGTGCGCCGCCTGCGGCGGTGCCGCACGGACCTCGACAAGACCAAGCTCGACCTCCAAGGCGGGCCCCAGTAACCACGGCCGGCTGCCGCGCCTTCACCCCCGAGCTGCGCAACATCGCCTGGCCAGGCAAGTTCAAGTCGGATCTGCCTCCTCGCTACGACGGCACCGCCAACCCCGCGGAGTTCCTGCAGCTCTATGAGCTGAGCATCGAAGCAGCCAATGGCGACGAGAAAGTCACATCGAACTGGTTTCCCATGGATCTCAAGGATGGGGCCTGCTCCTGGCTCCTGAACCTGCTGCATGGCTCGATCTCCTCCTGGGACGAGATGCGCGACCACTTCATCGCCAACTTCCAGGGCACTCGCGACCGCCTGCCGGCCGCGAGCGACCTGCGCCGCATCAAGTAACAACCAGGGGAGACCCTCCAGAAGTACATCTAGTGCTTAAACAACACCCACCTGAAGAACCCCAAGGTCACGGATGAGGCCATCATCTCCGCGTTCTTCGACGGCGTCCGTGACGTCAAGATGAAGGAAGAGCTCGCTATCCACGAGGAGCTCTGCACATCTCAGGAGCTGTTCAACCTGACGACCAAGTGCGCCAGAGCTGAGGAGGGGCGCCTTTCCCTCCTTGAGCTGCCACTCGCGGGCACAGAGGATAAGAAAGCCAAGGCCAAGGACGTGAAGCGCAAGGAAGCAGCAGTGCTAGCTGCGGAGCCCGACACCAAAAGGGGCAGAGATCAGCCCGAGTCATCCAAGAACAGCCGACCGTTCTGCGCCTTCCACAACCTGAACACCCACAACACCAGCGACTGCCAAGAGCTCCGAGCCCTACGAGAGGGACACTACGGTTGATGCCCTGAGTGCAGCGACCGGGGCTACGATCGCGGAGGAGGACAAGGAGGCGGACGCTGGGACGACCATGGCCCACGCTAGGAATGGAGCGACATGCCTCGTGAGGACCGCTGGCAAGACCATCCTTGCGAGGGGGCCTGGAGGGACCAGCCTCATGAGGATCGCCCCAAAGCAACGCTGGTCTTCCTCCACTGTCGCCACCAAGAAGGAACGACGACCATCATCAGGACGAGGGGGTTGGGGGCTTCCAGGAGCCACGTGCAATCGCGTGCATCTTGGGCGGCGCCCAGGCCCCAGCCTCTCAGCGCATCTTCAAACGGTTCGCTCGCGAGGTGAATGCGGTGCTCCCCAAGCTTGAGGCCGCGCGCCCGCTCAAGTGGTCCCAGTGCGCCATCACTTTCAACTCAGCAGATCAGCTCAAGTGCGTGGCCATCGCCGGCGTCCTCCCGATGTTGTGTTCCCCGGTCATCAGCAATGTGCAGGTCACCAAGACCCTCATCGACGGTGGTGCAGGGCTCAACGTCCTGTCCGTCGGCACTTTCGACAACCTCCAAGTGCCATATGAGCAGCTCCAGCCTACCAAACCCTTCTCAGGAGTGACCGACAGCTCCACCACACCGATAGGGCAGGTCCGCCTGCCTATCACCTTCGGCACACACACGACAACTACCGCACCGAGCTCATTGACTTTGACGTCGCGCACATCCGCCTGCCGTACAACACCATCCTCGGGTTTCTGGCCCTGGCAAAGTTCATGGCGATCACCCACCATGGCTACAACGTCCTCAAGATGCCTAGAAGTGGCGGGGTCATCATGGTCCCGTGTGAAGAAAGGGATGCGGTGTGCTCCCTCGAGCGTGCCTTCCAAGCTGCAGCAATCGACGGCCCCGATAGCAGAAGTGAGGGCCCTCCGGAGGCCATCCCCAAGAAGAAGCAGCTGTGTCGCGCAGAACTTCAGGAGGATGGCGTCGCGGCAGGAGCCTCATCAGGATCAGCGTCCGTCCCAGGGGCGCCTCCCTCCATTGCATAGGAAGGCGCGCCCAGCACCCTCCTTGGGCAGGGCTCGGGGGCTCTCTTCTGGAGGGCCTCAGGCCTTGCCAACCTCATGGGGGAGGCGCTTGGGCACCACTTGGAGGCGTGCTACGCGACGCGTTTTCCTCAGGAGAATGCAGGGCAAGGGGTGCCCACCGCTCAGGAGTTCATCGCCAAGACCACATAGGAACTGCAAGATGTAAGAGCCATGCGCGGCGACAGCCACTCATAGGGCGCAGCTCACCACCCAGGCGAGGGTGCTGAGCTTTGTGTCTGCATCGACGTCCCAGGGCTCAACAGGGCAGCGTCTCAGGAGCGCTTCTGGCCTTCGTGTGTGGGCTGTTGCGAGGGCCCGCCACACAGCTACATTCGCATGCCCCTCGGCTTGCCGAGCATGGCGTCAGCCTATCAGCGCGCCATGCAGCGTGACCCGGCGGCTCAAGAGGCCAGGTATCGCGTCGTCCTAGAGGGAATGGAGACGGTCTTAAGGGAGACTCTTGAGCTCCCAGAGCCTCCCGAGGCTCAGGGCTCCAGCGGCTCATGAGGAGTCCTTTCTTCGACGCACGCCTTCAGCTGCACCAACTCTGCTTCGTCTATAGAACCAGGTGACATCTTCCAAGCTCGTTTAAGCTGGGAGGGCCCCTTGGGCTGCATTATTTCGAGGCCGTGTGGGTCCGTCCCTACATCATGCATCCCATTTGCTTATGTCTTTAGCTTACCTTGCTGGGGGCGCCCCTCGGGCTGCATCATCCCCAAGCCGCTCGGGCCGGACCTAGTGGCATGTATCTTCCTACATTTACCCAAGCTGATTTGCCTTCCATGCTTAACCTTGATACGTCTCCAACGTATCTATAATTTTTGATTGCTCCATGCTATATTATCTACTGTTTTGGACATTATTGGATTTTATTATCCACTTTTATATTATTTTTGGGACTAACCTATTAACCGGAGGCCCAGCCCAGAATCGTTGTTTTTTGCCTATTTTAGGATTTCGAAGAAAGGGATATCAAACGGAGTCCAAACGGAATGAACCCTTCGGGAACGTGATTTTCTCAACGAACAAGACCCAGGAGACTTGGACCCTACATCAAGAAACAAAGGAGGAGGCCATGAGGTAGGAGGGCGCGCCTACACCCCCTAGGCGCGCCCTCCACCCTCGTGGGCCCCCTGTTGCTCCACCGACGTACTCCTTCCTCCTATATATACCTATGTACCCCCAAACGATCTGATACGGAGCCAAAACCCTAATTCCACCGCCGCAACTTTCTGTATCCACAAGATCCCATCTTGGGGCCTGTACGGAGCTCCGCCGGAGGGGGCATCGATCACGAAGGGCTTCTACATCATCACCATAGCCCCTCCGATGAAGTATGAGTAGTTTACCTCAGACCTACGGGTCCATAGTTATTAGCTAGATGGCTTCTTCTCTCTTTTTGGATCTCAATACAATGTTCTCCCCCTCTCTTGTGGAGATCTATTCGATGTAATCTTCTTTTTACGGTGTGTTTGTTGAGACCGATGAATTGTGGGTTTATGATCAAGTCTATCTATGAACAATATTTGAATCTTCTCTGAATTCTTTTATGTATGATTGGTTATCTTTGCAAGTCTCTTCGAATTATTAGTTTGGTTTGGCCTACTAGATTGATCTTTCTTGCAATGGGAGAAGTGCTTAGCTTTGGGTTCAATCTAGCGGTGTCCTTTCCCAGTGACAGTAGGCGTAGTAAGGCACGTATTGTATTGTTGCCATCGAGGATAAAAAGATGGGGTTTTCATCATATTGCATGAGTTTATCCCTCTATATCATGTCATCTTGCTTAAGGCGTTACTCTGTTTTCATTAACTTAATACTCTAGATGCATGCTGGATAGCGGTCGATGAGTGGAGTAATAGTAGTAGATGCAGACAAGAGTCGGTCTACTTGTCTCGGATGTGATGCCTATATACATGATCATACCTAGATATTCTCATAACTATGCTCAATTCTGTCAATTGCTCAAAAGTAATTTGTTCACCCACCGTAGAATACCTATGCTCTTGAGGGAAGCCACTAGTGAAACCTATGGCCCCCGGGTCTATCTTCATCATATTAATCTTCTAATACTTTGTAATTTCCTTTGCTTTTTTACTTTGCTTTTATTTTACTTTAGATCTTTATCATAAAAATACCAAAAATATTATCTTATCATATCTATCAGATCTCACTCTCGTAAGTGGCCGTGTAGGGATTGACAACCGCTTATCGCGTTGGTTGCGAGGATTTATTTGTTTTGTGCAGGTGCGAGGGACTCGCGCGTAGCCTCCTACTGGATTGATACCTTGGTTCTCAAAAACTAAGGGAAATACTTATGCTACTTTGCTGCATCATCCTTTCCTCTTCGGGGAAAACCAACGCAGTGCTCAAGAGGTAGCAAGAAGGATTTCTGGCGCCGTTGCCGGGGATTCTACGCAAAAGTCAATATACCAAGAACCCATCACAATCCTTATCTCCCTCATTACATTATTTGCCATTTGCCTCTCGTTTTCCTCTCCCCCACTTCACCCTTTCCGTTTTATTCGCCCTCTATCTCTATCCTCCCTCTGTTTCTTTATTTGCCTCTTTTTGCCCGCTTGCGTTTTGTTTGCTTGTGTGTTGAATTTCTTGCTTGTCATGATGGCTCAAGATAATACTAAATTGTGTGAATTTACCAATACCAACAACAACAATTTTATTAGCACTCCGATTCCTCCTCTTACCGATGCTGAATCTTGTGAAATTAATACTGCTTTGCTGAATCTTGTCAAGAAAGATCCGTTTTCCGGCCTTCCTAGTGAAGATGCCGCTACCCATCTAAATAGCTTTGTTGATTTGTGTGATATGCAAAAGAAGAAAGATGTGGATAACGATATTGTTAAATTGAAGCTATTTCCTTTTTCGCTTAGAGATCGTGCTAATGCTTGGTTTTCGTCTTTGCCTAAAAATAGTATTGATTCATGGAATAAGTGCAAAGATGCTTTTATCTCTAAATATTTTCCTCCTACTAAGATCATCTCCCTTAGAAACAATATTATGAATTTTAAGCAACTTGATCATGAACATGTTGCACAAGCTTGCGAGAGAATGAAATTAATGATATGTAATTGCCCTACTCATGGTTTGAATTTGAGAATGATTATACAAAAATTTAATGCCGGATTGAATTTTGCTTCTAGAAATCTTTTAGATTCGGCCGTGGGAGGCACTTTTATGGAAATCACTTTAGGAGAAGCTACTAAACTCCTAGATAATATTATGGTTAATTATTCTCAATGGCATACTGAAAGATCTACTAATAAAAAGGTGCATGCGATAGAAGAAATTAATGTTTTGAGTGGAAAGATGGATGAACTTATGAAATTATTTGCTAGTAAAAGTGTTTCTTCTGATCCTAATGATATGCCCTTGTCTACTTTGATTGAGAATAATAATGAATCTATGGATGTGAATTTTGTTGGTAGGAACAATTTTGGTAACAACGCTTATAGAGGAAATTTTAATCCTAGGCCGTATCCTAGTAATCCCTCTAATAATTATGGTAATTACTACAACAATTCTTATGGAAATTATAATAAGATGCCCTCTGATTTTGAATCTAATATTAAAGAATTTATTACTTCGCAAAAGAATTTCAATGCTTTGATTGAAGAAAAATTGCTTAAGATTGATGAGTTAGCTAGGAACGTTGATATAATTTCTCTTGATGTTGATTCTTTGAAACTTAGATCTATTCCACCTAAGCATGATATCAATGAGTCTCTCAAAGCCATGAGAATTTCCATTGATGAGTGCAAAGAAAGAACCACTAGGATGCGTGCTAAGAAAGATGCCTTTATAAGAGCGTGTTCTTCTAGTTCATATGAAAATAAAGATGAAGATCAAAAAGTTATTGATGTGTCCCCTATTAAATCTTTGTTTTGCAATATGAATATTAATAATGATGGGACTGAATATGATCCACCTTTACCGATGTTCCAAGAATTCGGAGTTTTTAGATCTTGATGCTAAAATTGATAAAAGTGGGATAGAATAAATTAAAACCCTAGATGTTGCTTAACCCACTATTTTGGATTTCAAGGAATTTAATTATGAAAATTGCTCTTTGATTGATTGTATTTCCTTGTTGCAATCCGTGCTTAATTCTCCTCATGCTTATAGTCAAAATAAAGCGTTCACTAAACATATCGTTGATGCATGGGAACCTGAATTGGAAGTTTCTATCCCTAGAAAACTTTATGATGTGTGGGAACCAACTATTAAAATTAAGATTAAAGAACATGAGTTCTATGCTTTATGTGATTTGGGTGCTAGTGTTTCCATGATTCCAAAGACTTTGTGTGATTTTTTAGGTTTCCGTGATTTTGATGATTGCTCTCTAAACTTGCACCTTGCGGATTCCACTATTAAGAAACCTATGGGAAGAATTAATGATGTTCTTATTGTTGCAAATAGGAATTATGTGCCCGTAGATTTTATTGTTCTTGACATAGATTGCAATCCTTCATGTCCTATTATTCTTGGTAGACCTTTCCTTAGAACGATTGGTGCAATTATTGATATGAAGGAAGGAAATATTAGATTCCAATTTCCGTTAAGGAAAGGCATGGAACACTTTCCTATAAAGAAAATTAAATTACCTTATGAATCTATTATGAGAGTCACTTATGGATTGCCTACCAAAGATGGCAATACCTAGATCTATCCTTGCGTTTTATTGCTAGCTAGGGGCGTTAAACGATAGCGCTTGTTGGGAGGCAACCCAATTTTGTTTTTATTCCTTGCTTTTTGCTCTTGTTTAGTAATAAATAATTTATCTAGCCTCTGTTTAGGTTGTGTTTTTTTGTTTTTAATTAGTGTTTGTGCCAAGTAGAACCGTTGGGATGACTAGGGGAAAGTCTTGATATCTTGTTGTAAAAACAGAAACTTTAGCGCTCACGAGAACTGCTGCCATTTTTTGGAAGTGATATTTAGTTAATATTTTTTGCAGATAATTAATAGATAAGTTCCTCACGTCCAGCAATTTATTTTAGAATTTTTGGGGTTCCAGATCTTGCGCTAGCTACAGATTACTACAGACTGTTCTGTTTTTGACAGATTCTGTTTTTGTGTGTTGTTTTCTTATTTTGATGAATCTATGGCTAGTAAAATAGTTTATAAACCATAGAGAAGTTGGAATACAGTAGGTTTAACACCAATATAAATGAAGAATGAGTTCATTACAGTACCTTGAAGTGGTCTTTTGTTTTCTTTCGCTAACGGAGCTCACAAGATTTTCTACTTTAAGTTTTGTGTTGTGAAGTTTTCAAGTTTTGGGTAAAGATTTGATGGATTATGGAAAAAGGAGTGGCAAGATCCTAATCTTGGGGATGCCCATGGCACCCCTAAGATAATCTAAGGACACCTAAAAGCCAAAGCTTGGGGATGCCCCGGAAGGCATCCCCTCTTTTCGTCTACTTCTATCGGTAACTTTACTTGGAGCTATATTTTTATTCACCACATGATATGTGTTTTGCTTGGAGTGTCTTGTATGATTTGAGTCTTTGCTTTTTAGTTTACCACAATCATCCTTGCTCTACACACATTTTGAGAGAGCCATACATGATTTGGAATTTGTTAGAATACTCTATGTGCTTCGCTTATATCATTTGAGTTATATAGTTTTGCTCTAGTACTTCACTTATATCTTTTAGAGCACGGTGGTGGATTTGTTTTATAGAAACTATTGACACTACAAAAAAAGACACATCCGTGACATTTTGGGCTGAACGAATTTTTTCCTGTCATACATATGACACTTCTATGACGATAATTGTGACAAAACCCGGTATCATCATAGATGTGGCGGGCTCCTACTTCTATGAAAAAAAATCATGACAGAAAATGGGCTTTTCGTGCTGGGCGGGCCGGAGACACAGCTGCATGAAATTCTTTGGGCCGTCCATGACGGAAAAAACAATGGCAGAAGCGAGGGGGAGGAAAATTTCGGGGAGTTCCCGGTTACGGTGGGAGGTCGGGGGCTGAGCGATGCACGTTTCTCTCGTACACGTACGCGTGTGTGTGCGAGGCATTGGCTCTAATTGAACCCGAGCGATTGCACTGCAGGCTACGTGTTACTGAACCCGAGCAATCGATTGATGGCTGTTAACTGAACCCAAT
>NC_057800.1:482479623-482480121 GCF_018294505.1 Triticum aestivum
GAACAGGACCCCGTGGTGTGGAGGACTGGATGAATAGTAGACGGTGGAGGGGTGCCCGTGGAGGGGTGGTTGAACAGGACCCCGTGGTGTGGAGGGCTGGATAAACAGTAGACGGTGGAGGGGTGCCCGTGGAGGGGTGGTTGAACAGTAGCCGGTGGAGTAGCGCGCGGTTGAGGCTGGATGAATAGGAGCCTGTGGAGGCTCGAGGAGGTCGACGGTAGCCCATGGAGGCTGGAGGAGGTCAACGGTGGAGATGAACAGTATCCCGTGGAGTCCCGTTTTGCGGTACGCCACACCCCTCCCGATGAAGAAGACCCTCGTTTCGACCGTAGGAGGTCCGTTTCGTCCGTTTTGCGGTACGCCACACCCCTCCTGATCAACAGGACCCCCGCTTCGACCGTAGGAAGCCCGTTTTGTCTGTTTTGCGGTACGCCACACCCCTCCCGATCAATAGGACCCCCGTTTCGACCGTAGGAGGTCCTTTTCCTCCGTTTTGCG
>NC_057800.1:482480186-482509971 GCF_018294505.1 Triticum aestivum
TCCGTTTTGCGGTACGCCACACCCCTCCCGATCAACAGGACCCAGTTCCAAACATAGGAGGTCCGTTTCAACCGTTTTGCGGTACGCCAGGCCTCGTTTCCATCGCCTGTTCCGTCCAAGCCCTCCCGATGAACACGACCATGCATTCCGTTCCGACCCAGCCAGTTGGCTCCAACGCATTCCGTTGCCTCTCGAAGAACACGACGCATTCCGTTGCCTCCCCATGAACATGACGCATTACGTTGCCTCCCCATGAACACGACGCATTCCGTTGCCTCCCCATGAACACAACGACGACGCTGTTTATCCATTCCGACCCATCCATGTAGACGAGCCCTAGCCGTACGTATGCGCGAGTAGGCGTTCGAGACCCCGCCCATATTTACACATATGTGGTCGTATTTTCTTTCTTGGACCCTGGCCGCTGTACATACGTGTAGATGCTACGTGCGCGCCTCTACTACGACACGTGCGCGCCTCTACTACGACACATGCGCGCCTCTACATCGACCAGTATGTACGTACACATTCGCGACCAGAATGACAACGCTATGTACGCTTCGACCAGGTGGGTCCCGACTATCAGGCACTTCCTTGCGTGCAAAGATGTAGCTAGTGGGTCCCAACAGTCAGGGGGGCGAATCGTTTTTTTGCCCGGACGCACTTCCTTGCGTGCGAAGATGTAGTCGGTGGGTCCCAGCAGTTAGGGGGCGAATCGTTTTTTTTTTGCTCGGACGCACTTCCTTGCGTGCGAAGGTGTAGCTGGTGGGTCCCAGCAGTCAGGGGGGCGAATCGTCTTTTTTTTGCCCGGACGCACTTCCTTGCGTGCGAAGATGAAGCTGGTGGGTCCCAGCAGTCAGGGGGAAACGGTTTTTCCACGAAATACAGTGGCCCGTCCGGTGGGTCCCAGCTGTCAGGTGGAGGAATCATTATTTTCCACATAAAAAGGAGGCACTTCCTTACTGCGGTCGTGGACCCAGCTGTCAGCCTCTCCATGTACAGTCCACGTCCGATGGAAGTCGTTCGTTGACCATGTTGACCAGGCCGTGCCGAGAGCACCACGGCGGTGGATGACGGCGAGGCCTAGGAAGGGGATGACGGGGAGCCGGGGAAGACGCGGCAGTGGAAGCCTGCGCGAAGAGGAGTACGAGGGTTCACTGGTTCGGCTGTGGTGTTAGGCTGCCGTCGCCGCAGGGCCTGGCCAGTGGTGGGAATAGTAGGGGGCGGTGAGGCCTCTGCGGCAGCACAGTCGTCCACGGGAGGCAGGAGCATGCGGCACGACCAGCGCTGCTTTGGGCGGCTGGAGCAAGAAGACCAGAGGTTGAAGAAGCACTACGGCCGTTGGATGGACATCGTACGGTCACTAGAGCTAGAATTGTTCATATTGACTAAGTTGACAACGCCCTCCGTCCCTGTCAACTTAGTTGGCCCACAAGTCATCCTCCCACTATGGTGGGTCCCAGCTAGCAGGGGGGTATTCATTTTTTGTGCGTAATAAGGAGGCACTTCCTTGTGTGCGAAGATATAGCTGGTGGGTCCGACATGTCAGCGGGGAGGGGGATGTTTTTTCGCGAAATACAAAGGCCCTTCCGGTGGGTCCCAGCTGTCAGGTGGAGGAATCATTATTTTGCGCGTACACTCCATGGCCGATGGATGTCGTTTGTTGACCACGTTGACCAGGCCGCGCCGAGAGCACCATGGCGGTGGACGACGGTGAGGCCTAGGAAGGGAACGACACGGAGCCAGGGAAGACTCGACAATGGTTGCCCACGCGGTGGGGAGTACGAGGGTTTACTGGTCCGGCTGCCATCGCCAGAAAATAACAGGAGGTGTGGGTGAGTAGAGGAATGGCCTGGCCAGCAATGAAGTAGGGTGGGGCGGTGTGGCCTGTGCGGCAGCACAGCCGGCCACGGGAGGCGGGAGGTGGCAGTCCCACCGGAGCTGGTTTGGGTGGCTGGAGCAAGAAGATTAGATATTGAAGAAGCAGCACGACCGTTGGACTAGAATCGTTTGTGGACTAAGTTGACAAAGCCAAAGTACACGTCAACCTAGTAGACCCACAAGTCAGCCTCCAAATCTGTCCCAAACAGCATACAGCCCGAAATTTCTATCCAGATTCAAATTAATTTTAAATCTAAAACTACCTTAATTTAAATTCAATGAAATTTTACCCTCACAAAAACAATGAAATTTAAAATATCAAAATCCGAAAGAAAACAGTATTTTGGAACTAATTGCCTGTTCATTGTATGTTTTCATTTTACAGCCCATTTATTATTAGTTATAGCCCATTTCTTATTACTTATAGCCCATTTTCTGGGCAAAATGCATCCCTCCTCGTCTTGAAAGATTTCCGGCCCAGCAGGGCATAGAAAAGCATGTAGGCCTACGTTGGTTATTCTGCAAAAAACAAAATAGCTGGCTAGCCATTTTCAGAAAGGAAAAAAACAAACTGGGCTGGTCATGTGCTAAACATATGAAATAAAAGCCTGGGCTAGACGGGCCACGGGTCCCACACAACCCAGTTGATACCCTTCTCCGTCCCGAAAAAATAAAATTACTGTGCGCGCTGCTGGGTCCCTACTGTCATCCTCACCATGTACAATCATCTCCTTATTCCTCTCGGTTGTTGACCATGTTGACAACACCGGAGGGTGGCGCCGTGGCAAGCGAACCAAGGCAGAGGACGATGGTGAGGCCTCGGATGGGAACGAACAGGAGCCGGGGAAGATCACAGCCAGCCGTGGAAGGCGGGAGTAGGCGGTCCCGCCGGCGCTGGTTTGGCTTTGGCGGCTCGAGGAAGAAGAGACTGAAGAAACGCGATAGACATTGAATGTCAATCCAACGGTCAAGGTTGGCGCAATCGTTTGTTGACTAAGCGGACACCAAGTAACATAATTTTTTATATAGAGGAAGAAAACTGCGAGGAAAATGCGTTCGTCTACCTTCTTCCTCACAGGGAACGTTCGCCACATAAGTGACTAGCGCCCTTGGTTTTCAACCGAGAGGTCTTGGGTTCGAGTCCCAGGAACTCTCAATTTTGTCCTCCTTCCTTCCTTGCAAAAAAAGGGAAAGAAAATCAAAGACTTGGGAAGGCGTACAGAACAAGCTAGTGTACCAGTAAAGAGATGTTGCCGAGTTTTAGAAAAAAGAAAGACATGCTCCTGTAGCTGGTTCGAATCCAAACCTAGACTATGACTATGTATGGTGCTATGCTACTCTGCAAGTAATGAAACTGGCATATCCAACGTTCGCTTCTCCTCTTCTCTACTTACTCTGCCTAGCATTAGAAGCTCTGGCCGCAGCAACCATGTCCGCTGGCTACTCGTCCACCTGCTCTTTAGCAGGCAACAACCAGATATGCGCCAAGTCGCCACCCGTACCATCGCCTGTGGGTCTCATCACACCCTCGCCGGCACGTGCACCACAGCCGATTGCTCATTGCAACCCGCTGTCGTTGGTGTGGTGCCACTGCTGCAAATCACGCAGAGTCATCCGTCGCGTCTCAACCACAATCCGCAACCCTGGCCGAGTCTTCTACAAATGCCCGAATCATGGGGTAATAATATGTTTAAGTGTTGTTCTGCTGCTTTTAGTTGCTGATTTTTTTAATAGTTTGGTTGATGATCTTCCAATTTGATTCGTGCAGAAAAGGGAAGATTCGTGTGATTTGTATTTCTGGGAAGTTGTTGATGTGGGGGAATGCAACTACGCTGATTATTTGGTTAGCCGAGGAATCCAAATACCAGCAGGTTGGGGTGTTGGACAAGTAACTGAAGGAACGACAGAAGAGGAAGATGCAGAGGAGAAGGTTAAAGATGCAGTTCCTCTAATCATGGCCAAGCAACAGCTACTGAATGGCCTTGCCAGCAATGAGGAGATGAAAGAGCTTGTCAAGATAATGGGCAAAATCGATGTGCTCTGTAGGATGATTGTCTCTTTATTTGTAGTGTATGTAGCACTCGTGATGTATTCAGTGGCTACGACATGAGCACTTTGCTGAAACTAGTAATGAATGAAACCTGTGTAGCAGGCTGGGCGTAGTGTTGTGAACATCTAATGATTTCTATTAACGGAAATCAGGGGGTATCCCCTTTTGCTCATATAAATAAATAAATAGCAGAGGCCCTGTCGGGTCAGCTTTGTTCTCTTTCGAAGACGTCGAGCAAATTGCAGTCGAACAGCAAACTATGTCATCAAATTCAAGTTTCACAACCAAATATGAGTACAACTAAACAACAGTGTCATCATGTTTTAGTTGTCATACAATCACCAAACACAAATCAGCATACATAACAAGTGATGTTCTCACAGCAAAATACTAAACAACATGTTCCTCAGGTTTCAGTTGTCATAGCAAACACAATTTCACATAGTAGATACGACAAAAGCAATGTAATCATCATCCGTAGCAGCAGCATCAACATCTTCGCCATGTGTATCAGTCTGAATTGTAATTCCCCATGGTGTCATCTTCTTCTTCGTCCTCAACGTCCTCGAACATTGGCTTCTTCCTGATCAACTCTGGTATGTCCACAACACGATAGGCAATCTTTTTGCCGGCGTCATTGATGTGATGGTTCTCAAAGATATTAGGAACATCTGTGTTATCTTGTACATCGGGAGCAGTGTAAGCATCATCTTGTTGTGCAACTTCATTAAATGAATTCCTTTGCTCAAACCTTTGCAATACTCTCCAATCATCGCTACGTGCAAATGTGTCTTCCAAGAAAAATATCTGTGTTGCTTGATTTGCCAAAATAAAAGGCTCGTTGGTCTGGTACGCCGCCTTGACATTGATGGATTTGAAATAATCAGCAGCTCTGGGTTTTGCAATCCTGGAAAACAGGTTATACCAACGATAGCACAACAGAAGCACACACCGATGATCCTCAAAACTGGAGATATAGTGCAACTGAACAATGTCTGTTATGTTAGCATACATTTTAGTTGTCTCTTTGTCATACGTATCCGTTATCATGATGGCACTGTTTTGTATCTTCCTACCTTCGTCTCGTGCAAGGGTGTTGTAGCGCACATCTCCAACAACGAAAGATTCATAATGTCTTACCCGAGTATCAGGACCCATTGCTAGTGAGTAAAGGGCATCATCAACTGCCTGCCCATCCTCCTGCATCTTCTTAACCTATGGTTAGAAAATAGACAAGCTGATCATCTTATGTACTCAATATATTAAAAAACTGATAGTGCACTTCAAAAGCTTACATGGTTCTTGAACCATTTTGCAAATCCCGCCATAACCAGTTTGTCAATGTTTCTTGGATTTTGCGGCAGTAACTCCTCTTTGTAGATGCTACACAACATAGTGATCGCGTCAAACATCTAAATATATAAGAATGTGCTGCAAGTTTAGTAGATTACGATGTATAAGCTGCAGTGCTGCACTTATGCTACCTCTTTTAGCACTGCGTTGGTTTTCCCCGAAGAGGAAGGGATGATGCAGCAAAGTAGCGTAAGTATTTCCCTCAGTTTTTGAGAACCAAGGTATCAATCCAGTAGGAGGCTACGCACGAGTCCCTCGCACCTGCACAAAACAAATAAATCCTCGCAACCAACGCAAGTAGGGGTTGTCAATCCCTATAGGGCCACTTACGAGAGTGAGATCTGATAAGATAATATTTTTGGTATTTTTATGATAAAGATGCAAATTAAAATAAAGGCAAAGTAACTAACTAAGTAAATAACTAAGTAGTAGGAGATTAATATGATAAAGATAGACCCGGGGGCTATATGTTTCACTAGTGGCTTCTCTCGAGAGCATAAGTATTCTACGATGGGTGAACAAATTACTGTTGAGCAATTGACAGAATTGAGCATAGTTATGAGAATATCTAGGTATGATCATGTATATAGGCATCACGTCCGAGACAAGTAGACCGACTCCTGCCTGCATCTACTACTATTACTCCACTCATCGACCGCTATCCAACATGCATCTAGAGTATTAAGTTAAAAACAGAGTAACGCCTTGAGCAAGATGACATGATGTAAAGGGATAAACTCGTGCAATATGATATAAACCCCATCTTGTTATCCTCGATGACAACAATACAATACTTGCCTAGCTGCCCCTACTGTCACTGGGAAAGGACACCGCAAGATTGAACCCAAAGCTAAGCACTTCTCCCATTGCAAGAAAGATCAATCTAGTAGGCCAAACCAAACTGATAATTCGAAGAGGCTTGCAAAGATAACCAATCATACATAAAAGAATTCAGAGAAGATTCAAATATTGTTCATAGATAGACTTGATCATAAACCCACAATTCATCGGTCTCAACAAACACACCGCAAAAAGAAGACTACATCGAATAGATCTCCACAAGTGAGGGGGAGAACATTGTATTGAGATCCAAAAAGAGAGAAGAAGCCATATAGCTACTAACTATGGACCCGTAGGTCTGAAGTAAACTACTCACACTTCATTGGAGAGGCTATGGTGTTGATGTAGAAGCCCTCCATGATCGATGCCCCCTCCGGCGGAGCTGCGGAACAGTCCCCAAGATGGGATCTCGTGGATGCAGAGAGTTACGGTGGTGGAATTAGGGTTTTGGCTCCTGTTCTAATCGTTTGGGGGTACGTAGATATATATAGGAGGAAGAAGTACGTCGGTGGAGCAACAGGGGGCCCACGAGGGTGGAGGGCGCGCCTGGGGGGGGAGGGCAGGCGCCCCCCTACCTCGTGGCCTCCTGTTAGTTGGCTTGACGTAGGTTCCAAGTCTCCTGAGTTGTATTCGGTGAGAAAATCACGTTCCCGAAGGTTTCATTCCGTTTGGACTCCGTTTGATATTCAGGCAAAAAACAGCAATTCTGGGCCGGGCCTCCGGTTAATAGGTTAGTCCCAAAGTAATATAAAAGTGGATAATAAAGCCCAATAATGTCCAAAACAGTTGATAATATAGCATGGAACAATAAAAAATTATAGATACGTTGGAGACGTATCAACTTACTTGATATAAGGTATTATCTCAGGACAGTTATTCAACACATACCAAACCATTTTGTCCAAATCTTTAGGTTTGTTCTCTTGTCGACTCTTCCCTGTAACTCGAACAGAATAATCAAAAACATTGAGCCCGGGATTGTCTTCACCCACCTCTTTGCTAAGCTGATCAACTGTTTCAATGTATTTTGAGCAGAATGTCAACACTTCTGTAGCAATGTAGGCCTCGGCAATGGAACCCTCGGGTCTAGCTCTGTTCCTAACATAGCCCTTGAAAGTGCCTAGTCGCCTTTCAATAGGGTACATCCAGCCATACTATACTGGACCTCTAAGTAGTGCCTCATCAGGTAGATGAACAACCAAATGCACCATCACATCAAAGAAGGCTGGAGGATATATCTTCTCAAGGTCGCATAGGATAGTTGGTATCTTGTCTCTAAGATGCTCCTAAGCATCTATCTTGATATTCCTACTGCAAAGTTCCCTGAAGAATTGTCCCAACTCTGCAACTGCTCTGTATAAGTCAGGGCGGCCCAATCCTCTAAGGATAACAGGTAAAACCCTTTGAAGTAGGATGTGGCAGTCATGAGTTTTCAACCCTTGTACCTTGTTTCCATCTGCACTGACTCTCCTTTCAGGGTTGGAAGCAAATCCATGTGGGAATCTCACACGTGACAGGACCTCACAGAATTCTTTTCTTTTTACCTTGTCCAAGACGTACACAACTGGTGCCATATCCCGTGGTTTACCTTCATCTTGCACCTGCAAATCCTTTCTGATACCCAGGTGTGTCAAATCAATTCTAGATTTTAAGGTATCTTTCGTCTTGCCCTCAATATTAAGAAGTGTGCCGATAATGCTGTCACATATATTTTTCTCGATGTGCATCACATCAAGATTATGCCGCAGATCCAAATCTTTCCAATACTCCAAGTCCCACAAAGTGGACCTGCAGATAAACAATAATCTCTCTTCTACCCTGCCACGCGTCCTTTTCCTGCTACCATTACCAGGATGGTTTCCTGGTGTAATATGCCTGACCTTCTCTAATTCCACTTGCAACTCATCAGCGGTGAGCCTCTTTGGCGCATCACGGTTTTCATGCTTTGCATTGAACACATGTCTTCGGTATTTTCTAGGATGCGGCTTGTCCTTGGCAAGGAAACAACGGTGTCCAATGTAACAAATCTTGCTAAGTATTGCGTATGACAGCGGATTCCTGTCACAGCGAACACATGCATTGTAACCATGTGTCGTTCGCCCTGACATAGTGCCCAAAGCCGGATAATCATGGATGCACCAAATTATAACAGCACGTAGAAAGAAATCAGCTGGTGGGCTGCTATATAGGTCTCGAGTGAGAACACCCTTCCATAGCTGTTGAAGTTCCTCCACAAGAGGCTCCATGAACAAATCAAAATCCTTTCCAGGACTTTTTGGACCTGGGATGAGCAAGGCCATCATGTAGCTTGATTCTTTGGTGCAAACATTTGGAGGCATGTTGTAAGGGATAACAAGCACTGGCCACATGCTATATGTGGTGCTCTGGTGGCCAAATGGGTTAAATCCATCTGAAGCTAAGCCAAGTCTAATGTTTCTCGGGTCAGTAGCAAACTCTTTGTGTTTATCATTGAAGCTTTTCCACTCACTACCATGAGATGGATGGCTCATAACATTCTGATCTCTGTACTCCTGGTTCATAGAATGCCACAGTACATCCTCTCTTGTTTCAGCATCATGAAACAACCTCTGCAATCTTGGTGTAATTGGAAAATGTCTCAGAACATTATGAGGAATCCTCTTCACAACATCGCCATCTTTCCATCTTGATGATTTGCATTTTGGGAATTCACTTAAGTTGGCATAATCCTTCCGGAACAGAACACAATTATTCTTACAAACATGGATCATATCATATCCAATTCCAACTACACGAAGGAAATTCTTCATTTTACTGTAGGTGTGTGGCAGCTCAGACGCATCTGGGAAAGATTTGCGGAAAGCGGCCAATATCGCATCGAATGATTTGTTGGTCATCTGCTCAGATGTCTTGACCTGAAGAAAGGTGACCATAGCTGAGAATACTGACAGCTTATTTCCTGGGGTGACAACAACGTTGCATTGTTCCCACATGCGGGCCCACCGTTTTTCTTCTGCAGGTGAAAGTTCACGGAATGCACGAGCATTTCGTAGCATTGTTTCAATGTTGGTCAAACTCACTGGCTCCGCCACCACCACCTCCTCCTCCTCTTCCACCTGAGCATCAGGCAGATCAAGATGGTGATCTGCTGCTTCCACGTAGTCAATAACATTGATGTTCACAACTTCACCATGATGAACCCACCTAGTATATGTGACCGACATCCCATTCAAGTGTAGATGATTTTGCACAGTTGACTGGGGTCTTGTAACTGAATTCATACAACTGCTACACGGGCAGAGCACATCTGATTTCGGACCACCGTACTCAGCTCTGATAAAGTTCATGAAGTTTTCAACCCCCTCGACATATGCAGCGGAGAATCTTCGAGCAAAAGTTATCCAAGTCCTGTCCATCTGTTAGACATAAAAATTAGTTCTTCTACTAGATATTACAGGAAAAACATATATGCTTTTTTATGAAGTCCAGAAAAAAATACCTAGGTTGATGTCTAAAGCTATGGCAAGATATTTGGACGAGCAGATCTAAGTAACGAAATATATGTAAAGCTAATTCAGCAAACAGATCTGAGTGCCAAATTATGGCAGGCTGTTTCAGCAGTCAATGAGGCCGAGCACACAACCATCGAACTATCGAAGGCCATCGCAGCAACAAAGATCGAGTATAAAATGGTGTAGAGCTATTTCACCTATCAGATTGGCTACTAGACCATGGCAATCTACGTCACAATAAATATATGGCAGGATATTTTAGCAACTAATCGGCCTTGGCATGCCATCTCAGCTAAGCAGATTGAGTGCAGAACAGGGCAAGGAAGCTTCTTAAGCAGAGCATATTGACAGTAAACTACTTCGGCAAACAGTGAGATTAACAGCGTCTATTAGCTAACATTCAGCGCTACACCGACATGAACGGGGCCTCAGTCTAGAATGCGCGTACCATGGGAGAAGCTGACCGCCGTGCGTCTCCACACGAACGTCGCCAACGGTGGCGGCGCTGACCGCCGTGCGCCTCCACAAGAACATAGCCAGAGGTGGCAGCACGGCTAGAGGACGATAGTCTACGAGAGCGTACTGTGGGAGCGAGAGGATCGCCGAACCGCGGCGCCGACGTATCGGCGCGGCGGGGAGGGCGGCTTTGGCAGAGTGAATGGAGTGGAGGGGGACAGGGGGAGGAGGGTTTGGGGAATATTATTGGCTAGTTGACCGAAGGGCGGCTGAATCGGATTTGGGGGGAATTTTTGAGTGTGTGGGGGGGGGAGGATTTTCGCGCGGTGGGCGGGGGGAGTACCCAATTTTTGGAGCTCTGTTGGCGAGTTCCATTTCTGCCTCTGGAGCGCCCTCTTTTTTGGAGTGGGATGCAAAGGAAGGGTAAGATAGTAAAGGATATTTTGCGAACTTTGTGTAACTCCTCTACTTCTAGTAAAAATTATGGTGTCCTTGCTCGATAATAAGCACTAGAATTCAGAATAGCTACGAGAAAGACTAGTCCAATCCATAATGATGTACGAGAAAATACAAAATAGTCCTATTTTTCCTCCATGTCGATAAGGAGCTAAAAGATCGACGACCTTAATACCTGTTTCAAAGATGGATAAATTTATACTTTTTGAGTATATTGACAATTCCAAAAAACTGCTCATACTATGATTATAGTATAATCACGAGCGGTTGTATATGGCCCTATCGTCTAGTGATGCCCCTATCGTCTAGTGGTTCAGGACATCTCTCTTTCAAGGAGGCAGCGGGGATTCCACTTCCCCTGGGGGTAGGGAGTATTATGAAAGGAGGTTAATCGGCGCATGGTCGGTTTCTCCAAGTGCAGTCCCACGTGTCAGTGAAGAGGCAAGCTGAAGCGCGTTCCGTTTGCGTGAGCCGTGTGCAGGACCGAGCGTGCGTGGGGTGCAATGCGACCGCATCAGGAGTGCTGTGAGTGTACCGCCTTTTTTTCCTTTTAAACTAGGTGCTTCGCCCCCTAAAAAAAATTTGTTGCTTCGTGCGATCCATCGATACTACTACTAGTAATCTGGTAATCCCGACTAAAACGGCGCAACCGGGTCTTTTCCCGTGCGATATGCTGGGAGGTTGGCTTAGTTGGGTTTTTTAGGACGAGTAATGCTACACCTACGTAATCCCAGTTATGTAATTATTCTAATGTGAAACGTGTGAGCTGTTGATTGTAGATTGGGGGGAGGGAGGGGCCCACCACCATGAAAATCAGGGGAGGAGAGAGAGAGGCAATTTATGTTAAACCTTTCGTAGGTTCCCATAGATGTAGAAAGATGTGAAATGCGTGAATGTGTAGTGGACGTACTATTGGAGTGCCTAAGATAATTTGTGTATGTATAGACCCTATGTGTTTATTTTACTTCGCATGTTAGATTTGTCTCGGTTCAATAAAAAGCAGAGTTGGTGATGATGGTGTGCCTGTCATCCTGCAATATAGGCCGTCCGATCTATATCTAACGGATAGGAAGGAAACTATGACAATTTACCCGCACTCCTCTCCACATTTCTAGATAAGGCTTTCCCTCGTTCATCCTTTTCTCCCACAAGGTCTTGATCTTCTGTGCAACGCACGAGCATCTTGCTAGTACTCCTACACTATGTATATTATTGTGAAAGTTCATATACACCGGCCGAGATTAATGCAAACACGGCAGATTTTCATTACATTTCGAACTTTTATAGGACATAAAAATAAAAGAAACCCGATCCTAAACCTATTCTACGGCGGCAATCGACGTCCTCCATCTGTGATCTCTATGTACGGGGGCGGGGTTCAAGACCCGTGAAGTGAAGGTGCGGTCTCCGGCGAGGAAGAGTAGAACACGGGATACAGACCGGCCAGTTGGCACACCATGCCCTGCCGCCTCCCATGCCCTACTCATCCTCGGAGGAGTCCACGACCTCGATGGTGCCGGACGTTGGACGGCGGCAAGTGGGATGCATGGCTAACGGTGCTCCCGTCGTCGGCCGCCAGCATGGCCACCGCTTGTGCAGTCATGTACGCGTCCGGCTACGCCGCTATTGCATCGCGAGAGGCGACTTGAGCGAGGGCGGCGACCTCGATCTTCATCCCCGAAGACAAGCTCTCCCGCAGAGCGTTCGCACTTGCGGTCATGGCGGATGTGGTGCCAGGTAGGAGGACGATGCGCTATGGTGTGGAGGTTAGCTGGGTGTTGCCGCTTTAAGTAGCGCATTCCGGTGAGACCAAGCGTCCGGGTGTGTCATTAAGTCGCTGGAGTTGGTTCCTTTGGCACCGAGCCTCTTAACGACGACATACGAACGGACGTCATGAATGCGGGCAGCTGGCGCCGGCTGGGAACGCACCGCGCGACAATGCGAGGGACGAGGGTTTTGGTGTGCCAGGGTAGTCAGCTACGGTCGTGGCAACGTTGGAGATGCCCTTTGCTCACATGCGATCCCCGCATGTCATTGAAAAAGCAAGACGACCCAGCATGGTCTCAGGTCCAGAGGATGCAGTTGGCCGCGCTACACCACTCCGCGGACGCGTCGCGGTGCCCCGTGCATCCTCGACGAGTCGGGTGTTGGGGTGTGTTTGGATTGTGGCCAAAGTGCACCTTACCAAAATTTTGGTCATGACCCAAAGATTGGTCTTTGTTTGGATGGTTGCCATTTTTTTGGCATGCCAATGAACTCTAGCCAACTCTAGTTCATTTTTCTTGCCAATGTCGACCAAATCATGGGAAACCAATACCTCAACGAAAATTTTGGTCATGACCCAAAGATTGGTCTTTGTTTGGATGGTTTCCATTTCTTTGGCATGCCAATGAATTCTTGCCAACTCTAGTTCATTTTTCTTGCCAATGTCGGGCAAATCATGGGCAACCAATACCTCAACCAAAATTTTGGCTACCCAATGCTTTGATGGGGCAACCTTGGGCACAAACCAAACATACCGTTGGTCGTGCCACAACACTAACGCCACCCTCGGCACACTGAAACCGACCGTGTCTAGCGACGATATGAGCGTGTCGCTCACCGCGGTCGTCGTGTCCAGAGGCGGTGCTGGAGCTGTGCCCCGTTGTTGGCCCCAACGACCCACATGAACAGTTGTCGGTGGCGAGGAGGTCGTGGGCCAGCTCCTCCATTGGACTAGTCTGCGCTACGTCGTCCCGACGGGTGTGCCCCACATGTCGGTTTCCCTATTTTCCCGGCCATATTCGAGCATCAGTGCTCCGCGTTGCGCATTAGGCCTTTCACTATGTAGGCCAAGCGAGACAACTTATTTTTTATTTCAGCCGTTGAAGTATAATCATGTGGCGTTTGCTTATTTCTCATTCCTCTCCAACCCTCTTCTCCATCGATCATGTCGCCCTCCAGTCGAGTCCATCCTCCCGCATGCCTCATTTGAACATTCCGCCGAGTATCATTCGCATGTACCCACCCTAGTCCTCTTTCAATAGATCTCCGGACCCCGAGACGAAATCAAGAGGGAACGAGTGGGGGCACGTGATACCTAAGGCGGATTCAAAATTTTGAACAGGTGATCATAGCATCCGCAAATCATATATAAAGGGTATTCAATGTTCGTTTCGTTTTTGAACGTACAATATACTCCCTCCTATCCTTTCTAGTTTACATATAAGTTTTATGTGTAGTCAAAGTATCTCTACTTTGATAAAAAAGGTATCAACATTCAACAACGCCCAATCAATATTGTTAGATTCGTACGTACTCCTAGATTTGTACTCGAGATGGTTTCCAATTTGACTATTGACAAGATTAATAGTACATGAGATGTATAATGTGAAAATTATATCATTGGAAACTCCTTTCACATACGAATTTGACCGTATGCTTTGTGTAAGTTGCATGTCATATATTATTACTCTAACATTTGGTCAAAGTTAGCCTCGAAAAACGCATTAGACCCTGTATGCTTTGTGTAAGTTGCATGTCATATATTATTACTCTAACATTTGGTCAAAGTTAGCCTCGAAAAACGCATTAGACCATGTATGATTTGTGTAAGTTGCATGTCATATATTATTACTCTAACATTTGGTCAAAGTAGTATAGTGGAAGTGGATCCTCTGACATAGGTATCCCTGCCTTACCCTCCCTTTCAATCACTTACTGGCGGACCCATGCTTGCTAGGCCCCGCATGTCAGTTACTCAATGGGTTCGGCCACGTCAGGGGATCCTAATCCATAGTATACTCCCTCTGTTTTTATTTACTCCGCATAAAACGGAGGGAGTGGTGGTATAATAAATGACGCGGGCGGGGGAGGGGGAGGGACGTCGGTTTGCTCTCAACCGCGGTCCCAGAAGCGAGCGAAAACGCAAGATGAAGCGCGTTCCATTCGGTGAGCGATGTGGAGGGTCCAGCGTGCTGGGCTGCAACGCGAATGCGACAAGAGCGATGTACAGTCAAAACCGATCGACCGGTCGTCACCGGAACCACTATTCACACCAGAACCTTCGCTGCTCGGCCTGCGCCAGCCACTGCCCTAAAACCACACCAAATCTCCAGCCCATTCCCCCACCTTTCAATCCCCTAGCCCACATCAAGAGCCCCCTAGTTCGCCGGAAAGCCATGGTGCGCCGCAAGATCACTTACTACAAGATGCTGACGCCAGAGCGCCGCGCAGAAATCGCGGCGGTGGTCGGCGCCACAGAACTCCGTGGAGGAGGAAGCCGATCCCCGAGTTCTCTGGAGCCAAGCTACGAGGAGGAGGAAGCCAATCCAATGTTCATGGCGGAGGTTGCGGCGCAGAAGGCCCCCAATGGGTATGAGACGATGGACGTCGACTTCGTGCCGGCGTCCGAGTCCCCCATGGTGCAGGCGGACCAGCGGTTCAACATGGCGATACTAAAGGAGGACCGGGAGGCAGATGCTCAACTCGGCGTGGAGCGCGCGCATGCCGCTGCCATCAAGGCTCTCCTACAGGTGGAACCGGATGCCGTGGATGTGAACCGGGCGGCGGAGGCTCCACTTGAGGCAGAGCGCGCGGATGCCGCTGCCATCGAGGCCCTCCTGCAGGCGGAACCGAATGTCCTGGACTTGAACCGGGCGGCAGAGGCTCGACTCGACGTAGAGCGCGCGGATGCCACTCTCATCGACGCCCTCCTGCAGGCGGAACCGGACGTCCTGGACTTGAACCGGGCGGCGGAGGCTCGACTCGACACAGAGCACGCGGATGCCGCTTCCATCGAGGCCCTCCTGCAGGTGGAACTGGACGTCCTTGACTTGAACCGGGCTGTGCTCTCGTCCGTGCAGAGCGCCCGCACGCTCCGCTTGAATGAGTAGCTGGAGGCCAAGGACAACCACGGTGCGGAGACACACGTCGGCAGCGACGGCTGGTTCGCGCCGTCAGCCAAAGACGACGAGGCCGTCTCTTTCCGCGAGCAGTGATAGTTTTTCTTTATGTTGTTGTTTTTATGGATCTTTTGTTGTGTAAAAACATATATTTGTTATGAAAGTCGCCTGACCTGGGTCAGTCTACCATTTCAGGCGGTTGGATGAATATCCTACGTCTCCTAACCCTTCTTTCCTTCTTCCTCACCTCTTCTTCTTCCCCAACAGACCACCGCACGGGACGTACAGATACTCCCCAACATGCGGTTGGATAAACATACTCTATGAACGAAAATTATGTGTCAGTGATAGGATGGCTGAGTTTGGTTTGTTCACATGCGACAACATGTCTTAGTGAGGGTGTGTTCCCTTGGTTGAGTTTGCGGCGTGCAGGAGCGACTGTGTGAGGGTGCGATGTGACCGCGGCGTGCAGGAGCGACCGTGTCAGGGTGCGGTGCGACCGCGACAGCCGTGCGCAAGTGTACCTCCTTCTCATTTTGAAAACTTTAGGCAAGCTTGGCAAAAATGTGTGGCGAAGTTTGGCAATGCAAGGCCTAGACCCAAACAGGATAAGTACGTACGTACTAGGAGTACTAGTGTTAAAAAAGAAAGGTGGCATTTTCCTTCACGGGATTTAATCGATACAAATCCTTGTTTCACGTGTCAATTAATGCGTATTTTTCTCTCCAAAGACCAAAGAGCTAACCATCCACTCCTCATCGCTTGATTAATGCAGCGCCATGCAAACCAACCTTCTCACTTCCGCATGCATGCAGGGGATATTAATGTCCTTGGTTACTAACCCCATCAATTTTGCCTCGATTAGTGTTAGTGGCCCTTTGCAAATTGTAATTTTGATATACTGGCCTTGTGTACAAAAAAATGGAGGTAGTAACTATATTTGACTTCCTTCCCCACTGCGGTGACGTCGACGATATCTTTTTTTTGGTGGTTTGGCGAAGTGCGTTCGACGGAGAACACCATTGAAGGAGACCACGGTAAGTCATTCGCAAGTGCCGCCTGCAAGCCGAATTAACCACCTTATTTGCATCTAGGAAGTCCTTTACTAGTACTACTAGGAGTACTAGTGCGGTGAGATGGTTTCTCGAAGAATACGATGGAGAAGCGGAGCCAGCGGAGAGTGAAATGATGGTTGCTTCATCCGTGCTTTTGTGATTTGACGCCTCACTGCTTTGTGATTTGTGATAGAAGGGACAGGGGAGTAGAGTCTGTGCTCTATACTGTACTACATGCGTCCAAGCATGGGAGAAAGAGGAGAGACGTTGCATTTTTCTATTCCTTCAATCAATCAATCAATCAGGGAGCTTCGGTTCCATCTTTTTGGCTTTGGCAACACCGTCCACAATGGTTCCCACGATGCCAAAAGCTATTTTCACATTTGGCTACACATTGTGGATGCCCTTAACCGTACCACTTGGTTTTGCTCCTGTGTGCTATCTATACAAATCTCAATTATATTGATCTAAAAAATTATAGAATCAAGACTAGTAAAAAGGAGGTGATTTTGCCGCGCGGATGGCGGGGGAGGTTTCTTATTTGAGCAATGCTACATCCACGTAATGGTTTACGTAAAGTTACGAACTGATGTGATGTGGGACTATTTGATTGGATTAAAGGAGAGGATTAGGGCCACCCCACCTGAAAATCAGGGGGCATATATAGATTTGATGGAAAGTATACGTAGCAGCTACGTAGCCCTTTGTAAGTCTAGGATTAGGCTTCTTATTTTCGAAGGACGTTGTCCTGGCAGTTTGCTAACATGCGGTCCCACGTGTCAGTGCTTTACCAAGCCGATCCGCGTCCCACATGAGGCAGAACAACGGCAGAAGCAACACGTGGTTAAGTTGAAGAAGATGAGGGAGAAGCGGATTCAACAACGAGTGAAATGATGGTTGCTTCGTCCCTCTAACTTAACTGCGGGAAAGGTGCAACTTTGTGATTTGATGCCTCATTGCTCATTACTACGCCAGCGCCATGACTGGGGTGCTTCACCCCGGCTGCTCTGCACTGTATTTTGGTATGGCACGTGGACCCGGTAGCTTGATGTCCCACATGTTGGCAAAAGGGACTAGAAGATTTATGAAAGCGAGTGCTCCACTCTTACGACGGAGGAGTAGACGACATGACGGCCCAGTGAACTGTCACTTGTACTGTATAGTATTATAGTTTTGTTGTTTCGCATGATCCATCGATACAAACCCGATTAAATAGGGAAGGGCGGGATTTTTACCGCGCGGTAGATGATACTGGCCATACATTTCAAAGGCAATTTTAATGTATGCAAACTGAATAATTATAAGTAACAATATGATATCTAGTAAAACTAAAAACACATATGATTTATTGTGTTAGAGTGTAGTAGTAGTGTTGTATTGCATAGTTGTTAGATGTAACATGCGAGAACGTGTAGAGATGTAGTTTTGGAGGGCCTACAGAGAGAAAAGCGTAATACGGTCACCGAACTTCAGAATAAGCTGATTACGGTCACTATATACATTTTGCGGTGATTATATGGTCACTTGCTCATAGTTCAGCATCGGATTGCACTCTGTTGACCGGCCAAATAGTCTGTGTGGCGCCATGTTAACTAGTTAAATTGACCATGTTCCTTGTGGGTCCCACCTGTTAGTTCGCATAGGCAAAAGGTCAGATAAACACAAATTTATGCAGGCGCGACAAGGCTCCAACCCATGCGGGGGAATCACCTGGTTGTGTATGTGTCTGTCAGGGCCTGATGTGTGCGCATGCACGTGTAGGTTGAGCACTTGAGCGTGAGAGTGTGTGTTGGTCGTGTGGTGTACTGGTGTGTGCATACATGCGTGCGTGTGTGCATGTGAGTAGTGCGTGCGTGTGAGTGTTGCGTGCGTGCGTGGCTGCATGTGTACGTGTGAGTGTTGCGTGTGTGCGTGGGTGCATGTGTTTGTGTGAGTGTTGCGTGGATGCAGTTCGTGTGCATGCGTGCGTGTGTGTATAATCACCACAACAGCTCATGTGTGTTAAAACAGACGGCTTAGCATACCAATACAAGGCCACCTTGTCCGCTGTGCCCGCGGTCATGACTTCGAACCACCGTCCAAATATTTTTTTCGTCGTTTGTTTTCATTCTTACTAGCAAGATGCCCGTGCGTTGCACGTAACATCAAGATGCATTTGTATGACTTGTTTATCTTGTGAGAGAAAAGGATGAACGAGGGAAGGCCTTATTTGCAAATGTGGAGAGGTGTGTGGGTACCTTTTTGCAAAATTGCCATAGTTTCTTTCCTATCCATCAGATATAAATCAGACGGAATATTGCAGGATGGCAGAAACACCATCATTACCAACTCTGTTTTTTATAAGAGTGTATTTTATGTATTTTATAAGAGTGTAGATGTAGAGTAGATACAAGTCGACAGGTGGGCACGATGGTAGTGAGATAATGTGATGCAACACTAGAGGTTCCACGTGGAGCGTTTAACTGGTCAACTAGTCATGTCATGAGCAAATACAGAGTTGTACGGTGACCCCGTGACTGTATAATAACCACTAAACGTAAATGGTGACCGTAATGAGTGGATTCTGAAGTCCAATGTACGTATGGTGCTTTCGCTTCAAACAATGATCGTCATTGCATATATCGCGAGTGAAAGATGAAACATGCGTGAATTTTCTAGGGGCTTACTTTTAGAGGACCTGGAGATAGTTTTGTGTGCATACGTGAAAGGGGCGTACAGGGGGGGGTATGCGATGGAGAGAGAGATGCTCTTAGTTTCTCTTTATTATGACTAACTTTGTATATAGTATAAAAATATACAAATTCACAGCGCGGAATAAATATCATTGTGGGCACCATGCAATGCAAATTAGCGTTCATACTCCTCCATATAACTTTGTAATGTTGTATATATGTAGAAACTCTAAAATAATTTTTTGGCCACACTTTATTCAAAAGGAATGTTGTATGCGAAATAAACATGAAGAGAGGGATTTTTAGATCAATGGGGCACGTGATGTAACATGTGTGAATGTGTAGTTGATGCATTTGGCGGGGCCTAGAGAGGTATCTGTGTGTATTACATATTCGAGAGAGGCATGGATAGAGGGGCCGACGGGTGGGGAGGCTGGGAGAGATAGCACGAGAAATGAGAGTGGTCTAGAGAGAGAGAGAGAGACGAATATGACGTCATGACAAGAGATTCCATTCCCTTGAGTGTGTATATGCAAGGGGGGAGGGAATAGAGGCACCAGGAGAAATTTTCTGTGTGTGTGGTCTTTGTGTTGGTATGTGTGGGTGTGAGAAGATAATGAGACGTGGGGGCAGAGGGAGTGTCACCGCGTGAGGTCTGGTGGGTCGAGGTGAGGCCCTTCGTTCGGTTCCGTCCTGCGCCACATTGGTCGGCCCGTGACGCATTTAGGAAGACCCATGGATGACTAGTCATATAAGACAAAGATAGCAGAATTGTGAAGGACTTTGTGTCCAGTGACAAAGTCGGCTAGGATTTGTAACCCTAGGTTCTCGGACTAAGGAAACCCCTTTATCTCTGATATTACTATTTATCCAACCTAACTTTAAGGGGCATCCTACAGAATGCTCTACTAGAATCATACTCGTCGATCAGGAAGAGAGGTGTGAGACAATGCGTGAGAGACATGCGTAAAGATAATGTGCGTACATGAGACATGTAGGCAGGTCCATGTATATAGGAAGGGTCGATGAGGATTGTGCGTGTGTATGTTTGCGAGAGGAAGAGTGCTTGTGATAAAGGTTAGTGAAAACAGTTGTAAATGGTTATGAGATGGAGGGAGGGTTATATCTAGAGCATGTGTGCGAGAAAGACACCTCGGGAGAGAGTGTGTGAGCATCTGTGAGAGACCACCGATGGAGAGTGAAACTACACATAAAAGACTGCTCTACACATTGATTAAAGATATAAATTGTATCCAAATATTAGTATGGGATCATGATATTTGCAATTTGCGTAAGGAGCGGTCATTGATCCATCAGACATCTAGATTCTATCGAATTTGAGCATGTCTATGTTATTACTCGACACAATTGATCTACATAGTTAGTATTTTGAACTCCAGACAATGCATCGCTTTAGCAATCAAATACAAATGTGAGTATAGTTCATGTTGTGTGTGTAAAGCACATTATACATACGAAAGTTACACAATGGACATTATAAATAGCTACCTATAAACTAGCATACATTTGAATTCAACTTAAGGTGGTTTAAAAAATCGAATTCAACATGAAGTCCATTCAATTATTTGAATTTGATATCATGGCATTTGTAAACCATACCTAAATTACGGGGGCACCAATCTTTGCTCTGATTTTGTACATAATAGCATATGTAGTCGTGTACAAAATAGATTCAAATTTAGCTCCTCCATTCCAAAATAATCGTAGTTATAGGATTTTCAAGTGTCAAAATTTCAAAAAGAAGCGGATAATTTAATGAGGTTTTCAAACATACAAGGTCAAATATAACATTGTCTATTTAGGTCAATCCTCATAGTTCAAGAGTACTCTAAACGTGAATGCTTGTGTTTCAAAATTCCGAACGAAGCACCAAAAGAGCCTCTACTCGCCCGAAACCGCGTGAGACCAATGTTTGGTAGTACAAGGAAATTACGTTTCTAATAACTCCGACCCGTGAAACCTACCGGCCCGACGTCCAAAGGTCTAAACCGGGGTAGGTTTGTAGCTTCATCTAGACTCCACGCAACCGCATCCGAAAAACATTCATACACAATGGCCGCCTAAGCACACATGCGCGCGGCCGAAATCGCTCCCGCCCACTATTTGGGACACCTGGGATTACCATCCTACCCCCGACCCGCAGTAGGTCCGAAATTTAAGAGGGGGGCAAAGTTTGTACTTTCCCCAAATTTCAAACAAGCGCGTCCCATCTTCTGTTCAAAAAAGCCAAAAACAAGCGCGCCCCAGACCGAAACATGGTTCCCCCCACCCGTCCGATTCCCCATTCATACTCTGTGGGCGCCAAAACTACCTCTCCACCAGCCGTGAAACCCCGGCATCCTCCGTCCGCCACCCCATCCCACCCATCAGCCGCCGCCCTCCTCCATCACGCTGGAGCCGATACCCCTACGTCGTCGTCCACCGCAACACCCTCCACGGCTAGTAGTTGAAGCCGAGGCCGAGCCATCCGTACCCGAGCCAGTTCAACCACGCCATCCTGCGCCTCACCGACGCCGCTCCAACTTCGCCACCCTCCACCGCACCGGAGCTGTTCCTGCTACACCGTCCTTCACCACCTCGGATCTGCTTCCCCTCCTCCGACATACGGCCATGGCAACACATTCAACAATTTGGCCATGGGTTCATCCAAGCCTGCACCCTCCAGAACATTGGTTTCCCCGGTAAAAAGAAGAAGATCAACGCGACATGTGGAGGTGATCACACCGGCAACCAAAAAAGGTACTCCTCTTCCTTATTCGTGCAAATCTTACGTCTCTAGTTGCACAGTATTCATCCCACAGAAGACACTAGTTGCCTGCTTCTTCTCGATACTAGATGTTCCTAGTAACTCGTGATGCACAAGGTTTCTCCTCATATACTATTTCACCTTAGCTAGAGGTCTGTCGCCCCCCTGAATTTCAATTTCTGGCCAGTTGATTCCCAATTAACGGAAGCATTCCCCGACGTAACAGGCGCTAGTACGCCTATTACGCCGGGGAAGCAGTGCCTTGGTGTTTATATTAGGGGCGTGTGCGGCCTAGAGCTACTGGCGCCCGATCTGGAGGTCGGCCGGGATTAAAGGGATGGCCTGGGGGTGCTGCCAAGCACGGTGGTGGTGTGAGGTCGATGGGAGGGCGGGGCGGCGGAGGCAGGGGTCTGGGCCGGTGGTCGCTGGCGGTTCGAGAAAGATCGTCAATAGTGACTGGCGGGAGGTAGACGAAGGCCATCTGCCCGTCCCTTATAGATCGGACGGTTCATTAAAAAAATCGACTGACCTATTTATTTTCAGTCGACTGTTATCTTAGATATGACCACATGTGGTGGTGTGCTGGAGGAGTACCTGCATTTCCTGTGCTCATATATTACAAAATCATACGGAGTAGAATCTAATTTTGTTTGCCATGCAATGCTGTAGAGCTATCATATGTCTCTTGTCATTTATTTTTCAGCCACCTGCTATCTACTACTTTTACAGTGCACTAGTTCTGCACACACTTCACCCTTACTCTCACTATTGTGTTTTTATGCAAGGGTATTCAGACTCTGCTGCCATGAGAGAAGCCAAAAAGAAAAGAGAGAAGTCGCTCCAGCTTCGTATGCGGGTAGGCAAGACACGTTACAGCACTATAAAGGGTGTAGTGTCAGCAGATGGAGACGGTAAATGTAGCTCTGGAGTTGATGACCTCGCTCGCAATGAACCACCATCCCAGGTGCTTACTTTAAATTCACGGTGTCATATGTGGTTGCATGTTCCATATGGTGTCTAGCTTGTATTCGAAAGGCCGAAGTCGGTAAGATAAGGAAAGATATTTTTTTACATGAACCACCATCCCGTGAGCACCAGAAGACAAATAGCTAGTCAGGGCACTAGCCGAGCCAGTGACTAGCCCAACAAAGATAGGCATCACCTGGAAGCCAACTAAAAAGCTGCGATGGTGGCGAAGCAACCCACCTCCCACCAGGCTCTCAGGTCCTAGATGATCATGCTCACCACTCCAGCCGGATGTCTAGCTTGTATTGCTTCCAATTTGGTTAAATTGCATCTGCTTAGCTTACACATTATACCTTTGAATATGACATGCCTTTCTGTTTTTGGTACATACTAGTACATCTCTGTATTAACCATGTTCTTACATCAAACTAATGTTCTTGTGTATCCCTCATCAATCACTTATGACGAGGCAGGCAGGTAAGGGGACTACTCCTCATTTAAAGAATGCAGCATCAGCCTCCCGACATGATTCTTAAGAAACAGAAATGCTAGATGAAGATAGTTGAATGTAGCTCTGTAGTTGATTACAGCATTTCCCCTACACTAGCATCGCATGTGCTTGCTCTAACTTGGCAGCGTGATATGTGGTTGCATGTTGCATATGGTGTCTAGATTGTAATTCTTCCAATCTGGTTAAACTGCATGTGCTAGTCTGCTTAGCTTATACATTATACCTGTTAATGTGACATGCCTTCCTATATTTAGTGCATAGTACATCTGTCTATTAAGCATGTCCTTACATAAAACTATCGTTTTTTTGTATCCCGCATCAATCAACATGACGAGACACCTTTAGTATATACAGTGCGATATTACTTGCATCTTTCATATGATTTATAGCATGCGTTGCTTCTAATTTGTTGAAATTCCATTTATGATGGGACGCTTTTAACTTGGCAGAGTCATATTGGTTGCATCTTTCATGTGGTGTCTAGCTTGCATTGCTTCTTATTTGCTGGAATGGTTTCTGCTTAGTTTACACAAACAGTTGTGAACATGCCATGCCGTCCTGTTTTTCGTACATATTCCATCCTGGTATCATGTGTTTGCCTTACATCAAAGTAGTGATTGTCAGTATCATGCATGAATGAGTTCTGAAGAGAGAATTTTATTGCTTTTTCTTGTCGGTTTTACTTGACAATTCAAAATCAATAAAGCGGAAGGAAGTTAGCAAGGCAGCGGATAAAGGTGCTCCTTCCGAACGGAGGGCCTCTACAGTTTCTACTCCTCCACACCCCCAAGATGATTTCCAAGACAACACATGCATAGACACTCATCAAAGCTGTGTTTATGATGAGCACGTCTCCCCTAGTGCAGTATCACCGGTGCTCCCTCTAACTTGGCACTCTTATATGTGGTTGCATGTTATGTGTGATGTCTAGCTTGTATTGCTTCTAATTTTGTTGAATTCCATCTGCTTACTTTACACATTATACTTGAATAAGACACGTGTTCCTGTTTCTAGAACATACAATATCTGTCTATGACACCATGTTCTTACATCAAATTACTACTGTTGTGTAACCTGCAACAATCACTTATCACAAGACACGTTTGACTTCGGAGTGTGATATAGGTTACATCTCACATTCTTTTCTAGCTTGTACTACTAATTTGTTGAAATGGTACTTATGACGAGACAGTTTTAACTTGGTAGAGTGATACTCGTTGCATCTTTCATATGGTGTCTAGCTTTCATTGCTTCTAATTTGTTGAAATGCCTTCTCCTTAGTTTACACATCATAAGCTGTGAATATGCAATGATGTGAATATGCAATGGCACTAATGACGAGAGACCCCTAACATGGTAGTGTGATGTTGCTTACATCTTGCATTTGATTTATTTCTTGTACTGCTTCACATTTGTTTAAACGCCATTTATGATGAGACACTGTTAACTTGGCAGAGCGATATTTGTAGCATCTTTCATATGGTGTCTACCTTCCATTGCATTGCTTCTAATTTGGTGAAATGTCTTCTTCTTAGTTTACACATCATAGTTCTAGTTATCTCTTCCGTCCTGTTTTTCATACATATTACATCCTCCTATCATGTGGTTGTCTAACATCAAAGTTCAGTTTGTCTGCATAACACATCAATTTGTTCTGGAGAACTAAATTGTTATTCGTTTTTCTTGTCGGCTTGACTTAACATGGCACAGAGAAAGAGGAAGAAACACATAATGGCAGGGAATGAGAAGCGGATGAATCCTGCAGATTCTGCTGGTACTGATGGTGCAATAGAAGGTCAAAGTCTAGTGGAAAATTCTACAAACACGACATCCCATGCTACACGAGTTGCAAAAAAAACGCCAAACAGAAACAAATAGCTGCCACCAAACAAGCAGAGACAACCCTGGTTTTTGCAACACCTACCACAGTACTACCAGCTGCACGACTTACTCGTGCGTCAACTGAGCTAGCAGCGTGTTCCCAAGCTCCCTTGCCACCTGACACTACTTCCCAAGCACTCTTGACACAAGACGAGTTGGCAATATCAAATGGTCGCAGACTGCCATTACATTCGACCAGTCTGATCACCCAGCGCACATCGCCGCCCCTGGGAGGCAAGCACTGGTGCTCGACCCGGTGGTTGAAGGCATTTGACTGACAAAGGTCCTGATGGACGGTGGCAGTGGCCTGAACATTTTGTATGCAGAAACGTTGAAAGGAATGGGCATTCCGATGTCCAGACTCAGTGAAAGCCATATGAGTTTCCATGGGGTAATCCTAGGCAAGAAGGCTGCGTCCCTCGGTCAGATTGCACTCGACGTGGTTTTCGGTGATGCCAAAAATTACCGCAAAGGAAAGTTGACGTTTGAAGTCGTGGATTTTCAGAGTGCATATCATGCAATTCTGGGCACGCCGGCTTATGCACGATTCATGGCTCGACCTTGTTACGTGTACCTCAAACCGAAGATGCCTGGTCCCAGAGGAGTGATCACTATCTCTGGTAATCGGAAAAAGGCGGAAGAGTGTTTCTAGAAGGGCTCAAAGATCGCCGATGCCCAGATGGCCGTGGCAGAACTACAAGAATACCAGAAAAATGCAGACCCGAGTGCCTTGTTGCGAGCCAAGAAGCCAGCCACAGATTCAACATTCCAGTCGTCTGGCGAGACGAAGTCTGCTAACATCCACCCGACGGACCCCAATGCAGCTCTGACCCACATTTCAACCACACTCGACTCCAAATAGGAAGAAGCGCTCATCCAGTTCCTCCGTGAGAACTGTGACATCTTTGCATGGAAGCCTTCTGACATGCCAGGTGTTCCCAGGGGACTGGTTGGGCATCGTTTGAGAGTCGACCCGAAAGTGAAACCAGTCAAAGAGCATCTTCGATGGTCCGCCGTCCAGAAAAGAAAAGAAATCGACGAAGAGGTGGCTCGGCTTTTTGCAGCTGAGTTTATCCGAGAGATTTACCACTCCGAGTGGTTAGCCAATGTTGTCATGGTCCCAAAGAAAGATGACTCACTCCGCATGTGCATCGATTTCAAGCATATTAATCGGGCCTGCCCGAAAGATCACTTCCCTCTCCCTTGCATCGATCAGATAGTCGACTCAACTGCTGGGTGCGAGCGTTTGTCCTTTTTGGATGCCTACTCCGGGTACCACCAGATCCGTCTGTACGGACCCGACAAAAGAAAGACAACTTTTATCACCCCGTTCGGGTGCGTCTGTTATGTCACAATGCCATTCGGCTTGAAGAACGCCGGAGCCACATTTATGCGAATGATTCAGAAGTGCATGCTCACTCAGATCAGTCGGAATGTGGAAGCATACATGGATGACATTGTGGTCAAGTCACATAAAGGTTCCGACCTGCTGGCCGACCTCGCTGAAACCTTTGCCAACCTCAGAAGGTATGATATCAAGCTCAATCCATCAAAGTGCACGTTTGGAGTTCCAGGCAGAAAGTTGGTCGGTTTTCTTGTTTCCGAACGAGGAATCGATGCTAACCCAGAGCAAGTAGGTGCTATACTCCGAATGAAACGCCTTGTGCATGTGCATGATGTCCAGAAGCTTACTGGTTGCTTGGCCGCCCTAAGTCGATTCATTTCTCGCCTCGGTGAAAAGGCACTGCCCCTTTACCGACTGATGAAGAAATCAGATAAGTTTGAGTGGACTCCAGAAGCTGATACAACATTTGGAGAGCTAAAAGCCCTGCTTTCCACCCAGCCGGTGCTTGCTGCTCCAATCAGCAAAGAGCCTCTTTTGCTTTATATAGCAGCCACTGAACAAGTCGTCAATACAATACTTACGGTCGAGCGGGAAGAAGAAGGAAAAGCGTACAAAGTTCAATGCCCGGTTTATTATATTTCTGAAGTCCTGACCCCGTCAAAGCAGAGATATCCTCACTATCAGAAGCTTGTCTATGGAATTTACATGACCACAAAGAAGGTTGCACACTACTTCTCAGATCACTCTATTACAGTCATCAGTGACGCTCCATTGTTAGAGATTCTGCACAATAGGGATGCAACTGGTCGAGTGGCAAAATGGGCGATTGAACTCCTTCCCTTGGACATCAAGTTTGAGGCAAAGAAAGCTATCAAGTCCCAAGCAATAGCAGATTTCCTCGCCGAGTGGATCGAACAGCAACTGCCGACTCAAGTTCACTCTAAGCACTGGACCATGTTCTTTGACGGATCCAAGATGTTGAACGGTTCTGGTGCTGGAGTAGTTCTGGTATCCCCCCGAGGAGACAAGCTCAGATATGTCCTCCAGATTCACTTTGATTCCTCCAACAATGAAGCAGAATATGAAGCACTCCTATATGGGTTGCGCATGGCCATCTCACTCGGCGTCCGTCGCCTCATGGTCTATGGCGACTCAGATTTGGTAGTTAATCAAGTGATGAAGGAGTGGGACGTCAGAAGCCCAGCCATGACTGGTTACCGCAACACGGTGAGAAAGCTTGAGAAGAAGTTCGAGGGGTTAGAACTCCACCACATCCCCCGATTGAAAAATCAAGCAGCCGATGAATTGGCAAAGATAGGTTCCAAGAGAGAAGCCATTCCCAGCAATGTGTTCTTGGAGCATATTCACACGCCGACAGTTCAGGAAGACCCTTTCACTGAAGAGCCCACACAACCCAAGAGCGCCACAGATCTGACTGAAGTCGAGGTCCCAGTTGTGGTCGACCTAATCATGGAGGTTCTAGCCATTACTCCCGATTGGGCGGTGCCCTACATTGCGTACATCCTCGGGAAAGAGCTCCCAGAGGATGAACAAGAAGCTCGACAGATCGTCTGCCGATCTAAAGCTTTTACTGTGATAAGAGGGCAGCTGTTCAGAGAAAGTGTGACCGGAGTCGGTCAGAAGTGCATAACACCAGAAGAAGGTCGAATGATCCTCAATGACATCCACTCGAGGACCTGTGGCCACCATGCGTCCTCTCGGGCCATCGTGGCTAAAGCATACCGAGCTGGATTCTATTGGCCACGAGCAAATGAGATGGCGAAAGATATAGTCGACAGGTGTGAAGGCTGTCAATTTTACTCCGATATGTCTCACAAGCCAGCGTCAGCCCTAAAGACCATTCCCCTTGTCTGGCCCTTCGCTGTTTGGGGACTGGATATGGTTGGACCGCTGAGGACCGGCAAAAGCGGCTTCACTCACGTGCTCATTGCAGTCGACAAGTTTACCAAATGGATCAAAGCCAAACCTATCAAGAACCTTGATGCTAGCTCCGCTGTCAGTTTTATCAGAGAATTGACATGCAGATATGGAGTCCCACACAGCATCATCATGGACAATGGATCGAACTTTGATTCTGATGAGTTCAGAATTTTCTGCGCCTCTCAGGGCACTCGAGTCGACTATGCTTCTGTTGCTCACCCGCAGTCGAACGGACAAGCAGAAAGAGCCAATGGCCTAATTCTCAAAGGACTGAAGCCCCGACTGATGGGTGATCTCAAACACGCAGTAGGTGCTTGGGTTGATGAACTTTCGTTAGTTCTGTGGGGTTTAAGGACAACTCCTAATTGGTCGACTGGAAGAACTCCTTTCTTCTTAGTCTACGGAGCCGAAGCTGTTCTGCCAAGTGACTTGCTCCACAACGCGCCCCAAGTCGAACTCTTCTCTGAAGCAGAAGCAGAGCAGGCCCGACAGGATTCAGTCAATCTCTTAGAGGAGGAAAGAGAGATGGCCTTGATCCGCTCGACCATTTATCAGCAAGATTTGCGTCGATTCCACGCCAGGAATGTGAGGGGTCGGGCCTTTCAAGAAGGAGACTTGGTTCTTCGAGTGGATCAGCAGAAACCACACAAGCTCGCTCCAACTTGGGAAGGCCCCTTCATCATCACCAAAGTTCTCCACAACGGAGCATACCATCTTTACAGTATCAAGCATCAGAAAGACGAGCCACGGGCTTGGAACGCAGAGCTGCTCCACCCCTTTTATACTTAAACACTCATTTGAATAAAATGTAATAAGCAACACCTTTTGTAATTCGTTTATCAAAGACAAGAGCTTACTGTTCTCTCATTCGATTGTGTTGTTCTTATTTACTCCTGAAATCCCCTAGTGGGTGGGATTAGTTGCGAATCCGTTCCGCCTAAGTTCGAAAAAATCCTACCGAGTGGAGAGCAATCCTCCCACTCGGGGGCTTAGCTACAGTCGAGCACTCGCCTAAGTTCTCTCACTAAGAGGCTTAACAGCAGTCCAGCAATCGCCTAAGTTTGAAAAAATCCTATCGAGTGGAGAGCAATCCTCCCACTCGGGGGCTTAGCTGCAGTCGAACACTCGCCTAAGTTCTCCCACTAAGAGGCTTAACGGCAGTCCAACACTCGCCTATGTTTGAAAAAATCCTACCGAGTAGAGAGCAATCCTCCCACTCGGGGGCTTAGTTGCAGTC
>NC_057800.1:482510558-482511110 GCF_018294505.1 Triticum aestivum
TCCTACCAAGTGGAGAGCAGTCCTCCCACTCGGGGGCTTAGCTGGAGTCCAACACTCGCCTAAGTTCTCTCACTAAGAGACTAAACAGCAGTCCAGCACTCGCGTAAGTTTGAAAAAACCCTACCGAGTGGAGAGCAGTCCTCCCACTCAGAGGCTTAGCTACAGTCGAGCACTCGCCTAAGTTCTCTCACTAAGAGGCTTAACGGCAGTCCAGCACTCGCCTAAGTTTGAAAAAATCCTACCGAGTGGAGAGCAATCCTCCCACTCGGGGGCTTAGCTGCAGTCCAGTACTCGCCTAAGTTTAAGACCCATTCCTATCCACAAGGACGACGAGGTGCAGGTCGACTGCAACCTTCTCCTTCGGAGCTGCGGCACAAATACAACGTCCGCTCCATCCCTATCCGCAAGGATGATGAGGTGCAGGTCGACTGCAACCTTCTCCTTCGGAGCGGCGGCACAAATACAACGTCCGCTCCATCCCTATCCGCAAGGACGACGAGGTGCAGGTCGACTGCAACCTTCTCCTTCGGAGCCGCGGCACAAATACAACGG
>NC_057800.1:482511334-482533001 GCF_018294505.1 Triticum aestivum
GAGGTGCAGGTCGACTGCAACCTTCTCCTTCGGAGCTGCGACACAAATACAACGCCCGCTCCATCCTTATCCGCAAGGACGACAAGGTGCAGGTCGACTGCAACCTTCTCCTTCGGAGCTGCAGCACAAATACAATGTCCGCTCCATCCTTATCCACAAGGACGACGAGGTGCAGGTCGACTGCGACCTTCTCCTTCGGAGCTGCGGCACAAATACAATGTCCGCTCCATCCCTATCCGCAAGGACGAAGAGGTGCAGCAAGCAAAGTCCATCCGAAGGCAAACACAAGCATGTTCGGAGATAAACCAAATTCAGATAAATACTAAAAGGTTCCAAGCAGCGAATCAAAGGTACTCGGGCACCAAGCCCGAAGGAGTTTAACGGTTACAGAAACCACTCGGCATTCCGAGGCAAATTTAAAGCGTATCCAAGTTTCATAAGATTGTTCACTCGGCCGGAGGAGGGCTGGCAGGCTCCACGAACGAGTCCAGATCGATCCCATCAACGATCCAAGTGGCGGCAGCAATCAAAGTCTCCATGAAGGACTGGAAGTCGTGCTTTTGGTGTTAGCGACTTTCATTGCAGCCAGCTTGTCTTCACGAGCCTCCTTGCAATGGACTAGCACCAGGGATAGCGCCAGATCGGCACCACACCGGGCGGAGGATTTCTTCCATTCTTGCACTGTAAGTGCATCTAGTGCCACCCCTAGTTGGTTTTGGAGTATTGACGACAAACCTAGTTGAGGGAGTAATGTGTTTGTGAGAATTGTAGGACAACACAGGTAGAAGTCCCTCATTGATTCGGTTTTCCTACCAGAGATGACCCCTAAAAATATATGAATACATTGATGTCAAAGGTGGTATATGAAGATATTCACATTGAAGACTATGACAAGAGAAGACATCGCTTGAAGCCTATGGAACTCGAAGACTTAGATCTTTTGTAGTTCTTTTTCTTCTTTGTTGAGTCATAGGAACCATCGTACTGTTAAGTGGGGTCCAAGAGAACCAGTCAGAATGACTGAAGTGATGCTTAACCAAAACCTATGTCTTCGAGTGAAGACTATGAGAGCGAATCTTGTCCAGAGTCAGACAAGTCAGCTTTGCTTGTAGCCCAAGTAAAGTTGCCGTGTGAGTTTGAAATCTGACCGTTGGAACACGTGTCAGTTCCTTAGTGACCCAGGGTCATTTCGGACAAATCAGGTTGGGTTGCCTAGTGGCTATAAATAGCGCACCCCCTACAACCATAAATGGTTGGCTGCTCAGAGTTAGTGCACGGCTTTTGTCGTTTGAGAGCAACCCACCTCGAAGCCTTTGAGAGAGAATTCCTTGCAAGGATAAAGCCCTAACCACCCAGAGCCAAAGAGAGTTAGGCATCAATTAAGTCTTCTTGTCTGTGTGATCTGAAGACTTATTACACTTGAGGACTATGAATCCTCCAGCCGGTTAGGCGTCGCGTTCTGAGCATCCAAGAGACATTGTGGATCGCCGGTGAACGAAGTCTGTGAAGGTTTGGGAGTCTCCCTTGAAGACTTACCAGAGTGATTGGGCGAGGTCTGTGTGACCTTAGCTCAAGGGGAATACGGTGAGGACTGGGTGTCCTGAGCTGCGTGTTCAGGACTGAGTTTCTGGGACTATGTGTCCTCAGATTTAAATACCTAGCCGCCCTAACCAGACGTACAGTTGTCACAGCAACTGGAACTGGTCCAACAAATCATTGTCTTCAACGAGTCACTGGTTTCATTCTTCCCTTCCCTTTACTTACTGTTGGTCCTTATGAAGTCATTGTATGATTGCACTATCTTTTGTCTTCACTGAGTGACTGCGTGTTCTGTTTGGCTTCATAATATCTTCCTACCTGATCCTTACTACCTAGCTGCTATTAGTTATTGAGCTTTCACTTCATTGAATACTTGACTATGGTTTGCCTAGTGTAGTCTACCTTCCGCTGCATGGTAATAGGTTTATTTCTATCGTTTGTCTTCGAAACTTCCATGTTTTGAAGACTTTCATAAAAATCGCCTATTCACCCCCCCCTCTAGCCGATATAACGCACTTTCAATTGGTATCAGAGCAAGGTACTCCCTTGTTCTGTGTGATTCGGTTTAACCACCTGGAGTTTTAGCTATGTCGACTGCAGGGATAATTAAAGTCTCTGCTGCGTGCCCCGTCTTTGATGGAACTGAATATCCCTACTGGAAGAATAAGATGCGCATGCATCTTGAAGCCATTGACGTCGACCTATGGTATGTCGTCAAGAACGGCGTTTCCAAGGCTGGAGAAGGTGTCACTGCCGCTGACGTCAAGAAGTTCGTTCAACTGGACTCTACTGCCAAGAATATCATCTGTGGTCATCTGACCAAAGGACAGTATGGCCGCGTGAGTGCTTTGGAGACATCTAAGCTAGTCTGGGACTGGCTCTCCAAGGTCAACGAAGGCGTCTTAATCTAGAGAGATCAGAGAATCAGTGTCCTTCGCAACCTCTTCAACCGCTTCAAGAGAAATGACAATGAGAATGTCCAGCTCACGTTTGATCGACTCACTGACATCACAAATGAGCTTCAAGCCCTCGGCGCTACTGAGATCACCAAGCATGAAGTCGTCAAGACACTCCTGAGATCACTTGACAGTTCGTTTGACACCCTAGCCCTGATGATTCAAGAACGTCCTGATTTCAAGACACTCAATCCATCTGACATACTTGAGAGGCTCAACACACATGAGTTTCAGCTTTCGGAGAAAAGAGATATTTACGGTCCCAACTATGGGCGAACTCGTGCCTTGAAGGCAAAAGCTGTGTCCTCATCTGAAGAAGAATCTGACAGCAGTTCTGATGACCCTAAAGACATTGGAAAGGAACTTGCTATGCTTGTGAAGAAGTTCCAAAAATTCACCAAGAAGAAAGGCTTCAGAAAGTCTTCACGATCAAGCTCAAGGAATGATGAAGCTTCTACTCATGACTACAAGAAGAAACCATGCCACAAGTGCAAGAAAACTGGCCACTTCATCTCTGAGTGTCCGCAGTGGGACAATGAGAACAAAAAGAAGAAGAATAGCAAGGAATATGACTCTGACGACAAGAAGAAGAAGAAATACTCAAAGTCTTCTTCCAAGTCTCCCTCAAAGTCTTCATCACACAAGAAGAGCTCATCTGGCAAGGCACGTGCATTTGTTGGCAAGGAAATGGATTCAGAAGAGGAGTCCGCTTCTGAGGAGGCGGAGGTGGAGTCTGAGGAGGAGTCCGATTCTGGCGTTGCAAGTCTGGCTACAGCATACGTTGCCAAGTCCATCTTCAACACTGAAGACAATGACTTCATCACTGACACCGATGCAAATGACAAGGACTACTCCGCTCCTACCTACTGCTTCATGGCACACGGTGCCAAGGTAAACACACGCACTACTCACTATCAAACATCTAGTGAAGATGACTCTGATTGTGGTTCAAGACCCAACTACAAAACACTTGCTAAAATTGCAACTGAACAACAGAAAGCTATGGAACATATTCAAAAACTGTTAGACAAAAGCGATGATCTGTTAGGCGCTGAAATGACTCGATCCAAGTCCTTAATTGAAGACATAAAAAATCTTCACGTTAAGTATGAGGAACTTGAAAGTCATCATGAAACGCTCTCAACAACTCATGAAAAGCTTTCCTATGATTATCTTCAAAGGAAGCAAGATCTTGAGAAATTGAGAGCGGCTCATGAAGATCTTCAAAAGGAAAATGAGTCACTTCGCGTCGAACAGATCAGTTCCGCTCAGGAAGGATTTGAACCACCATGTCTTAAATGCATTGAGCGTGATAATGCTACTTCTGTTGCTGAATGTTCTACTGCTGCTACTGTTGCAATATCTTCAACGGTTGATGTGGTACCTAACCCCTCTGCTGAGGATACCACTGCTATTGCTGATGAGAATGCTAGGTTGAAGACATTGCTTGAAACAGGGATGTACAAAAGTCTTAAAGGGCATCAGAAACTATGTGATGTCCTCAAAAGGCAGATTCTGAACTGAAACCAGAGGAAAGAGGGTGTTGGGTTCGTAAGGAAAATGAATGCTGATGGCTCTTACTGGAAACCTGAGCAGTACCCCAAAACCACATGGGCTGCTGCAAAGGAACCTTCAGCAGATCCATCCAATCTATCTGGCTTCACTTGCGCTAACCCCATTGTCATTGATGAATCCTTTGATGCAAACTATAAACTGTTTAAGAATCAGAATGGTGAAGTGTTTTCCAGGTATATTGGTACTAACTGCAGGAATGGGCCGCCTATGAAGAAGATCTGGGTGCCGAAAAAGTGTTGGGAAAATCTTCCTGTGAATGTCATCATGACACCACAGGTGAAGAAGACAAACCCCACACCACAGGCTTCAAATGGTCCAAAGGCTTCACATAGACAGAGGACTCACCTGAGTCGCACTAACGCAAATGTTTTACAGGGAAACTATACTCAGGCCTGTGAATATGAGCACGGTTCATCGAACCGCCATGTTCATAAGACCAAGAACTATTCTGCTTATTCTTATGAGTACTATTGTCCGCCTGCAAGACTTTTTGCTAGGGCTCCAAAGCCAAAGTTCTTAGACGCTGCACTTAGACTTATTGCTTCTAAGCCACCCTTGAAGATGTGGGTGGCTAAGAAAGCTTAACTCTCTTTTGCAGGGAAAGGTCTCCAGCAGAAAACCAAAATCGTCTGACGCTATTGCTGGGGACCTTAAACATCTTGTAGGGCGCAAGATCAAATGCCCGAATGGTCTTACTATGTACTTCGTTCCTGAATCGCTTGCTACTCTCCCTATCAGTCCTAATATGGATCTAAGCTTTCATAACCCACTGGTTCGTGAAATGTTTTTGCTTCACAATTCTCTTCGTGAAGCCTATCCCCCTAACTGCACTATAGGGTATGACACCAGTGTCTTCAGAATGGATTATTGATAGTGGGTGTACCAATCACATGACTGGCAAAAGAAGCCTTCTTATGGACTCAACCTTACGTCCATCCGACAAGAGTCACATCACATTTGCTGACACTGGTAAAAGTAAGGTATTGGGTCTAGGTAGAGTTGCAATCTCAAACGATCAACACATGGATAAAGTCATGCTTGTTGAATCCCTTGGCTTCAACTTAATGTCTGTCTCAATGCTTTGTGATTTGAACATGATCGTAATATTTGGAAAATATCATTGCCTCGTTCTAATGGAATCTGACAAGTGTCTAGTGTTTGAAGGGTATCGGAAAGATGATTTGTACGTGGTAGATTTCTCAGCAGGACCACAGCTTGCCGTATGTCTTCTAGCAAAAGCTTCAGAATGCTGGCTCTGGCATCGGAGGCTAGGGCATGCTGGCATGAGGAATCTCCACACCCTTGCAAAGAATAAGCATGTCATAGGCATCAAGGGCGTCAAGTTCAAGAAAGATCACTTATGCGGTGCCTGTGAAGCAGGAAAGATGATGAGGGCCAAACATCCCTCGAAGACAATCATGACAACTACTCGACCCTTCGAACTGCTCCACATGGATCTTCTCGGTCCCACTCATTACTCAACTCTTACTGCTACTACTTGTCTCTATGGCTTTGTCATAGTTGATGATTATTCTAGATATACTTGGGTGCACATAATCCTCTACAAGACTGAAGTGCAGGATGTCTTCAGACGCTTCGCCAATCGAGCAATGAACAACTATGGCGCCAAGATAAAGCACATCAGAAGTGACAATGGCACTGAATTCAAGAACACTGGCCTTGATACATATCTTGATACTTTGGGCATCACACATGAATTCTCAGCCCCGTACATGCCACAGCAGAATGGCGTCGTCGAACGCAAGAACAGAACACTCATTGAGATGGCTCGAACGATGCTTGATGAATACAATACTCCAAGAAAATTCTGGCCTGAAGCCATTGATACTGCATGCCATACAATCAATCGTGTTTATCTTCACAAGCTTCTGAACAAGACATCTTATGAGCTCCTTACTGGCAAGAAGCCAAATGTCAGTTACTTCAGAGTATTTGGCGCCAGGTGCTGGATCAAGGATCCACATCACACTTCAAAATTTGCACCAAAAGCACATGAGGGTTTTATGCTTGGATATGGAAAGGATTCGTACTCCTACAGAGTCTTCAATCTCTTTCATTATAAAGTGGTTTAAACAGTGGATGTGCGGTTCGATGAGACTAACGGTTCACAGAGAGAGCACCTGCCAAATGTGCTAGATGAAGTTCCATCCAGTGAATCAATCAAACTAATGGGAACTGGAGAAATAATACCCTCTGAAGCTCAACCTGAAGAGGAACTTATCATCTCTGCACCTGATCAACTTGAAGACAATGCTCAGCCTGAAGACAATCCCACTAACAATGACAATGATCAGCAAGAGCAAAATCTTCGCCCTATACATCCTCGTGTTGCCAATGAAGTGCAGATTGAGAGAATAATTGATAGCATGAATGCACCCGGTCCGCTCACTCGTTCAAGGGAAACTCAGCTAGCAAATTTCTGTGGGCACTTCGCATTCGTCTCAATAACAGAACCTAAGAAAGTTGAAGAAGCCTTCATGGAACCTGAATGGATTCAAGCTATGCAAGAAGAGCTTCAACAGTTTGAGCTGAATAATGTATGGGAACTGGTTAAGCGTCCTGACCCTCGGAAGCACAATATAATAGGCACCAAATGGATATACCGCAACAAGCAAGATGAGCATGGTCAAGTTGTCAGAAACAAAGCTCGTCTCGTTGCTCAAGGATATACTCAAGTAGAAGGCATTGACTTTGATGAAACATTTGCTCCCGTGGCTCGACTTGAAGCCATACGCATACTGCTGGCCTATGCAAATCATCATAACATACTTCTATATCAAATGGATGTGAAGAGCGCTTTTCTCAATGGCAAGATTGAAGAAGAAGTGTATGTTGCACAACCGCCTGGCTTTGAAGATCCAAAACATCCTGACATGGTATACAAGCTCAACAAGGCACTGTATGGCCTCAAACAAGCCCCTCGGGCTTGGTATGACACACTCAAATACTTCCTGAAGAGCAAAGGCTTCATACCTGGTTCCCTAGACCCCACTCTCTTCACGAAGACATATGATGGTGAACTATTTGTGTGCCAAATATATGTGGATGACATTATCTTCGGCTGCACCAATTAGAAGTATAGTGAAGAGTTTGGATATATGATGCAAGAGCAATATCAGATGTCCATGATGGGAGAGCTGAAGTTCTTCCTTGGTCTTCAAATACGACAGCAACGCAACGGCATCTTCATATCTCAAGAGAACTATCTCAAAGATTGCCTGAAGAAGTTCGGTATGCAAGACTGCAAAGGCTTCACGACGCCAATGTCAGCCAAACATCATTTGGGTCCCGACGACAATGGTAAAGAGTTCGATCAAAAGGTATACCGCTCCATGATTGGTTCTTTACTTTATCTATGTGCATCTAGGCCAGATATTATGCTTAGTGTTTGCATGTGTGCTCGATTCCAAGCGGCACCAAAGGAGTCGCATCACTTAGCTGTGAAGCGAATTGTTCGATATTTGGCTCACACCCCAACTCTAGGATTATGGTATCCAAAGGGCTCAGAGTTTGATCTGGTTGGATTCTCAGATGCTGATTATGCTGGTGACAAGGTGGATCGCAAGTCTACATCAGGCACATGTCATTTTCTGGGACGATCACTTGTATGTTGGTCTTCAAAGAAGCAGAACTGTGTATCTCTCTCCACTGCTGAATCTGAATACATTGCTGCTGGATCTTGCTGCGCTCAGCTTCTGTGGATGAAGCAAACACTCAAGGACTATGGCATTCATCTGAAGCAAGTGCCACTCTACTGCGACAACAAAAGCGCCATCAAGATTGCCAACAACCCAGTTCAGCACTCGAAGACAAAGCACATTGAAATTCGTCATCACTTTCTCAGAGATCATGTTGTGAAGGAAGATATTGATATCATACACGTCAACACTGAAGAGCAATTAGCAGATATCTTCACCAAACCCTTGGATGAGAAGAGATTTTGCAAGTTATGGTGTGAGCTAAATATCTTGGAATCCTCAAATGTTCTGTGATCAGGCACACATCCTAACACTTATGCATATTGATGACTTAGATGTGCAACACACGAAGTAAAGTATATCTTCAATCAATGAAGACATACATTTTAAGTGTGAATACATTAATGTGGAATTTGACTTCGGAGCGCCACAATAATTGTGCGCCGTGTCTGGGTCTAATACTTCCTATACGGTGGGTAACGCTACCACCAAATGTTCTGTTTGAAGTGTTTCACTCATGGCGTTACATTTGCTATGTCTTCACATTTGGTTTGGCTTCAATCTCAACACGTCTTCATGATTATCTTCACTATGTTGATTATATATATATATATATATATATATATATATATATATACAGTGTTCTGTCCTCTACAGCATTCACTTATAGCTATGTCTTCTTGCTGAATCTTTTGAACTAAGTGAATGTGATCGGACCCTAACCTTTCTATGCTTTCTATCTCAAACTCTAGCTCTCCAAATCATATGCATTCTATTGAAATTGTCGAATGTCTTCTCCGTGTCCTTGTCAGCAGAAGATACAGAGACAAACATTAAGTGTGTTTTCAATGCTCATTCCTTCACCTGAAACCCGGAGAAGTGGGAACGACCACCCGACAATCCAGGCGTGCGTGGGACATGGAACGACACCCGATATGCTGCATGATGGCCACGTGTTCCTCATATGTGAATCACCAGGGGCACATGTGTAATAACACTGAGCCGCCCCTGTCCCTATAAATACACGCCTCACCACAGTCATTATCTCTTCTTCCACTCTCGTACGAACCCTAGCGCCACCGCTAGCCCTCGACAATGCCGGCGACGAAGCGCTTCGCTGCCGCAACCTCTCCGATGCCGTCTTCACGCCGACCACGGACATCGTCCTCTCCGCCGTCGCCATAGGTGTCCTCCGTCGCCAAGTTAGGGCATGGACGATCGAACTGCTCGGCCTCCTCTTCCACTTCATCTAGCGGTACTACGTGTGGTAAATAAAACTTCCTTTTTACGGCCCCTTTGATCCTATAGCTTTGTCACTTTCTACCACAAGCAGTTTCTATTCACACAAGTTGGATCTCTTTCATACTGCATCTCATAACATGCCTAGTATATTCACTTATGCTTCACAAAGTAGTTAGATTCCTCACTTGTACCGATCTCTGGATTCGTACAAATCTGGAACCAACTCCTTATCTATGAGTGAATGTCTTCGCACAATGAGGTTAATGTCTTCTAAACTGATTTATCTTCAAAATCTTCTGAGAATGCATATGACCTCTTCCCCTTCCCTCGCACCTTAATGATGTCACAGGTACATGTCCGTGGGAGAATCCCTTGGTTCTCATAGTCCGCATTCATTTGCAGAATTTTTACAGCATCATATAAATTCTCTCGAAGCCAGTTCCTATTTATCCAGCAAGTGAAAACCTTTGAAGCCTTTGAATGTATTGAAGCCTTTCAGTTTAAAATTCATGGCTTCAGAGAAATCTGCAAGGAAGGGTGGCAGAAAGCGTTGAGGAGAAACATCAAGAGATCTGCCCGATGACCTCTCAGAGCTATACAAGACAAATCCTGAAGAGGATTACAATCAGCGCAAGACACGAATCCAATGGATTCGACGCTATTGGGCAGAATAGTGGTTCAAGTACAGATTTGTGACAAAGGAATATGCTAAAAAGAATGCCATCAAGCGACCATGGGGAGACATCCTCTACAAAAATCTTCAACCCGGGACCAGAGATGAAGCCATTAAACAAGGCTTCTATCCCTGCATGGTCCATGGACCATAGCCTGCGGATGCTGACCCATCGTCACTGCTATGGTGTCGTGACGACAATCTGTTTAAGCGCAACTTCCAGTTTGCCCAGAACTCAGCGAAGCAGAACAAGAAGTCTTTGGGATTAGACTTCAACCCTGGTCCCTCTGCTCCCCATGCCGATGGAACTCGTGAAGCTGAACCGAATCTTTTGGGCCCTTCTACAACTTGGACGGTCCCATCACTCACATCGTGGTTCAAGGGACAGCCATGAATAAGCCTGCAGATGACGCTGAATCAGATGAAGCGCCTGTAGTGCCGAAGCCAAAGAAGTTGAAGCAGCCTAAAGCTTCAAAGCCTGCCTCTGCACCAAAAATCTCACGGGCGAAGCCACTGGCCACTGCACCTCCTGAAGACAGTGTGCAGTCTGAAGATTTGTCACGCATCTCCAAGCCCCAGAAGGTCAAGATGCCTCTGTCACACACCGGCCAAGAACTGACTGCTGCTGCCATTCTGCAAAACGATGCCATTGATCTGTCCAGTGATGAAGATCTTGCAGATGACGCTCTTGAGCAACTCATCAAGAGCAAAGAAGAAGCAGAAATCTTCAATGATCTGCCTCTCTTTGACGTGACAATCATCCACAACTTCATTGATGAGTGGTTTGACACGCCCAACATCAGCTTCGAAGATCTGCAACTACCCATTGGCCTCAGTGTCACCTTCCATGGCGCCATTGCTTCAGAATTAGCCATCGCCCAGCGCATTGTTGAACTGAAGCAAAAGATTGACTTTGAGAAAGCTCAGTTCAAGAAGCATATGGCCAAGCTCAGCGTGCAAGAGGTGAAAAACTTCAAGATTATGATGCACGAGCTGAAAGAAGCCTTTCTCAAGAAACGCGCAGAAGCTCAGGGTTCTCGTGAGCGCATGAAGAGCCTGGCTGACAAGTGTGTGCAAGGCTACAACGAGGCTGAGAAGTGCAAGGCCCTTGGGCGTCCGGGCATTGATCCTAGGATGGCTGCCAAGCAGAAGAAGAAGCCCACTGTGGTGGAACCCAACGCACCAAGGCAGGAAGCAGATCCCATTGTCTTCCCAACTAGCATGACTGGCTCGAAGCCAAAGGCCCGGTCAACCGCTTCAGAGCTGAAGAAGACGAGGACTGCTGAGGCTGAAGAAAGGAAGAGGAAACATCCTGAAGCCTCTGCTACCGCCCCCTCCAAGAAGAAGCGGAAGACCAAGAAGGAATGGGCTGCTCCCACAGAGCCCTTGATTGTTGAACCCATCTCCATGGTTCGCCCTGACGCTGAACCTCAAGAGCACCAACTGACTGTCCATGAGCCTGCTTTCACAGGGGCTCATGAAGCTAAAGACTTTCCAGCAGCTGATCCCATCGCTTCTGAATACATTAGTCACCATGACCATGTTGAAGATGATGTAGCTCTTCCTCAGCTCGAGCACCAACAGGTATCATCGCCTGTGCTAACGCACAGCGAACTCATCAACATTGGTCGTCCTTTGACGCCAATTGCTCAGGATGCATCATGGGCTGATCGCCCACAAGCACAAGAGGAAGAAGACTTTGAGGCCCAGACAACTCCAACTCCACAGGCGTCATCAGTGTTACGTAGGCTTCGCAAAGGACCAAGGCCTCCAGTCTCTGAGTCTGAAGCTAAAGCTGCTGAAGACATTCCTGCTGCATCAGCTGATGAAGAAGAAACCCCAAAAGCTGCTACTCCCCTGTCCCACCAAGAAGCTGTTCTCGAGGAGAACATGACTGTGACCGACCCTCCAGCTCATCAAGTGGAGGTTGAGAATCTCGAGGCTGCCACCACCAACACCAATGAAGCTAATGACGCTGTCATGGCTGAAGCCAGTGTGGAGCCTTCACCAACCCAAGCACCAGAAGTCAGTGAAGCCAATGATGCTACTGCTTCTGTTCCTGCGCCTGCTGCTGGTCCTCAGTTCGACTACCATGTTGAGCACAGGCCTCAGGTACAGAAGCCAATCCCCAGATTGCCCAGGTTTCCAGGTCCTGCATCAACACCTGGATCCTTCAATGTCAATGACTTCAACGCAGACAACACTTTCTTCAATAGCTTCAGGAACCCCTACTCAAGGAAAAGAATATCATCTGATCGGTTCTGGAGCTATCCGCAGCGAAGCTATTACTCCTGCATTCTATACAATCAAGATCGCATCTTCCCACATAAGCGTCTTGACATTGAAGCAATATCTGGTCTGCCCTGTCTGGAAGAAGCTCTGGATTGCTTCAAAGAGGTTGGATTGCTGCCGTTCGTCACCGACCAAGAGCATTGGAATGAAGAGTTGCTGCTCCAGTTCTATGCCACACTTCACATCCATGGGTACAACAGAGATCCGAAGACTTGGGTCCTGGCATGGATGACAAGAAATGTTCATCACGAAGCCAAAGCCTTTGATATCATTGAGCTCACTGGTCTGCCCACTCATGGCGATCTCTACGAACATGGCTGTCAGCTTCACAGTGAAGCTGTGGAGAGCATCTTTCAGAAGCCTGAACCTAACATGAGTCAGATGCTCAGTATGATGAAGCCACTGCCCCAAGATGCTGCATATCCCAAGGAGTTCTTCGTTGAAGACCTTGAGTATCTGCCAAGAACTATTTATCACATCATAAGGCGAACTCTCTGGCCCATCAAAGGACATCCTCCACATGCCAAGCTGGAAGGTGCAATGAAGACTCTGGTCTTCTATATTCTTCATGGCAAATGCTTCAATGCACAGGACTTCTTCATCCGCCAACTTGCTGCATCATGCTCTGATCTTTTTGGCTTGATGTTCTACGCTCCATGGATAATGCGGCTGATTAAACTTCACTCCGCTATCTCATATCGGCCATCCGCTTGCAATCATCAGATCATTCTGCCCGATGTGGATATGTCTGTTGAAGCCATTTATCCTGAGCCTGCCAAGGAACCTCTAAGTCTTCAAAATGCAGAGCATCAAAGTTTTTCTCAGAACATTGAAGGAGTTGAAGCTGTCACTCGTGTGTATCCTTTGGCTGGAACTACATGTGCACCACATCCCGCCCTTACTGAAGCCACCGATAGCACAATTGCCCAATGACACAAGAAGCGCACTCGTGTTCTCAATGACCGAGAGCTTCTGGTGGCTCTTCATCAGAAACAGGATAGGCATCATGACTGGCTGAAGCGCCAAATGCAAAGCCTCTTGGTGGATGTCAACCGCATTCGCAATCTTGCCACCAAGAATGCCTTTGTTGCCCATGAAACCTCTCGACGCACATGGAAAGGGCTGACGCTGATGTGCTCTGAAGATGATCTTCAAGAGGATGGCTTCTCCGAACGCTTCAAGTTTGACTCCACACCTCCTCGAAGAGCAATGCTGCGACGAACTCCATCTCTTGAAGACTCTGAGTTCTCTTCCTCTGCTGCAACTGTGAATGCTAGAGTGATCGAGGACAAAGACGATGCTACTTCACCGCCACCTCCTTCAGCATGCTTCGACACTGCTCCAAGTTCTTCTGCACCGCCGAACACCACCAACGACCCTGCTGCTTCACCTACTCTTCATGGGAACGAGTAGATGCTCTATGTCTTCAAACCTTTTTGGTCCTTACTGACAAAGGGGGGAGAAGCATATGAGTTTGATAGTCTTCAAGCCGGTCCATATGGGCGGTTGCTTTATATTTTGCTTCGTGTTTACAACTCTTGTTTTGATACATTTGGTTCTTTGAGTTGTAACACTTAAACTCGATGGTCATCTGCTACTTATTTGCCACTTTGTGATGCGATGATAAATTCCGCATGTGCGACGATAAATTCCGCACTTAGATCATTTTGCAGACGTCCATTTTCCATTATGCATGTCATTATCTTCACATACCTTCTCATGCATAATGAATTGTCATCATAAGTTGAAGAGGATCTCCACGAGTATAACCTGCCATGTGCATTTGCATTCCAAAAGAAAATTACTTATATGCACATCTTCAGGGGGAGCCCTTGCAGCTTATGAAGAAAATTCTTTATACTTTTGCAATTTCACATATTATATTCCCCGTTGAAAACTTCAACTAGTTTGTCATCAATCACCAAAAGGGGGAGATTGTAAGTGCATCTAGTGCCACCCCTAGTTGGTTTTGGAGTATTGACGACAAACCTAGTTGAGGGACTAATGTGTTTGTGAGAATTGCAGGACAACATAGGTAGAAGTCCCTCATTGATTCAGTTTTCCTACCAGAGATGACCCCTAAAAATATATGAAGACATTGATGTTAAAGGTGGTATATGAAGATATTCACATTGAAGACAATGACAAGAGAAGACATCGCTTGAAGCCTATGGAACTCGAAGACTTAGATCTTTCGTAGTTCTTTTTCTTCTGTGTTGAGTCATAGGAACCACCGTACTGTTAAGTGGGGTCCAAGAGAACCAGTCAGAATAACTGAAGTGATGCTTAACCAAAACCTATGTCTTCGAGTGAAGACTATGAGAGCGAATCTTGTCCAGAGTCGGACAAGTCAGCTTTGCTTGTAGCCCAAGTAAAGTTACCGTGTGAGTTTGAAATCTGACCGTTGGAACACGTGTCAGTTCCTTAGTGACCCAGGTCATTTCGGACAAATCAGGTCGGGTTGCCTAGTGGCTATAAATAGCCCACCCCCTACAACCATAAATGGTTGGCTGCTCAGAGTTAGTGCACGGCTTTTGTCGTTTGAGAGCAACCCACCTCGAAGCCTTTGAGAGAGAATTCCTTGTGAGGATAAAGCCCTAACCACCCAGAGCCAAAGAGAGTTAGGCGTCACTTAAATCTTCTTGTCTGTGTGATCTGAAGACTTATTACACTTGAGGACTGTGAATCCTCCAGCCGGTTAGGCGTCGCGTTCTCAGCATCCAAGAGACATTGTGGATCGGCGGTGAACGAAGTCTATGAAGGTTTGGGAGTCTCCCTTGAAGACTTACCAGAGTGATTGGGCGAGGTCTATGTGACCTTAGCTCAAGGGGAATACGGTGAGGACTGGGTGTCCTGAGCTGCGTGTTCAGGACTGGGTGTCTGGGACTATGTGTCCTCAGGTTTAAATACCTAGCCGCCCTAACCAGACGTACAGTTGTCACAGCAACTGGAACTGGTCCAACAAATCATTGTGTTCAACGAGTCACTGGTTTCATCCTTCCCTTCCCTTTACTTACTGTTGGTCCTTGTGAAGTCATTGTATGATTGCACTATCTTTTGTCTTCACTGAGTGACTGTGTGTTCTGTTTGGCTTCATAATATCTTCCTACCTGATCCTTACTACCTAGCAACTATTAGTTATTGTGTTTTCACTTCATTGAATACTTGACTATGGTTTGCCTAGTGTAGTCTACCTTCCGCTGCATGGTAATAGGTTTATTTCTATCGTTTGTCTTCAAAACTTCCATGTTTTGAAGATTTACATAAAAATCGCCTATTCACCCCCCCTCTAGTCGATATAACGCACTTTCATGCACTCGGTCAGGGATCTCGTTTAGTCGAGTCATCAGAGATTCCAGATCATTCTGAAGCGTCGCCCCCGTCCAAAGCGTCGAGTTGATTCGAGAGACAACCTCCTTCAGGCGTGCGAGGTAGCTCGTGGCGCTGGCGATACGGGACTCCAGTCGGAGCACGTTCATCGCAGTTTCATCGCAGACTGGGGAAGCAATAGGGTCCAGACCCATCTCGACCCTTCCAGTTTCTTCGTCAAAGTCTTGACAGAGTTCTGCAGCAAAAGTCAGTTCAATCAACCGAGCAAAATCCGATGGCAAGCATCAACACAGTCGGACAAAAAGAAATACCTCCCAGCACGAGATAAAGCTTCTTGGCGAGGGTCCTCAGATAAGCTTCTGTGTCGTTCCTCTTGCGGATCGCAGACTCCAACTTTTCGTTTAGGACGACCTTATCCTTCTTCAGGCTGGTCACTTCGCGGTTAGCTTCATTAAGACAAGACGTCAGTCTAGTCACCTCTCCTTCAAGTGTTCCGGCTGAAGCAAGCTTCTTGTCTGCGAGAACGGTTTTGTCTTGGGCTGCTGCGGCGGCGAGGTCCGAGTCCTTCTTGTCCAGAGCCAACTTCATTTTCTCTACAAAAGAAATAATCGAATCAAAAAATAGATCAAAGAGATATATTGAAGTTCAGTCGGCAATCAGTTACCTTCCATACCAGCGGCCTCGTCTTGAGCATTTTTCAGATTTTGCTGAGCCAATTCCAAGTCTAAGTTGAGTTGCCTCTGCTTCTCTTCGAGTTCGGCAAACTTGGAGATAAGAGTACAAGACTTCTGCAGGAGGCAAGAGACAGATCAATTGATAGGTTCGAAGGCAGTTCATTTTTTAGTGAATAAAACCTAAAGAAGTGGACAACAAGCTGTTCAGACCCCAGTCGACTGCCAGCAGTCGACCGCGGTCTCGGGGACTACACCCAGTGGGTGCACTTGGCGTGCCCCCACCGGTTCTGATCCCACTCGACCGCCCCCTCGGAGTCGAGTGCAAGGAGTAAAAAAGGAGAGAGAGAGAAAGAACAATTGTGCCATCAAGAAAGAAGAACTCAGTCCACAGTCGACTGCCAGCAGTCGACCGCAGTCTCGGGGACTACACCCAGTGGGTGCACTTGGCGTGCCCCCACCGGTTCTGATCCACTCACCCAGACCGAGTGGAAGAGCGAAACTACCAAAAACGACAGCAACACCCAGTGGGTGCTCTAATTCAATGCGAACAACAAGAGATTGTGGAGAAGAAGATTTTTCGAGAACAAAAACAGTCAGAAAGTCTACTCACCTGGACGTTGGCCCGAAGGGCGGCACTAGCGTCGTAGGCAGCCCGACTACTCTCGTGCACTATCTTCACCCGCTCCATCATCATATTAGCCTGTCAGATGGCTTCCGCAGCCGCTTCCAACTGGTTGTCTGGGACGGGGTAGCTGGTGAAAAAATGTGGAGACGACCCAGGTGCGGCTGCTTGAGGCTTCGTGGTGTGGAGTTGGATAGTTGAAGGAACCACAGGCGCGGTTGACCGCGTGGGATGCCCACTCGGCAAGGGTGCAGCGAACGCCACAGTGGCCCTGCCCGCATCTTCAGCTTGGCAGACGGGAGGCGTTGTAGTTGGTTCTTGCCGAGCCACCCTGCCAGCTATTACCTTCTTGCTCTTCCTAGGCTTAGGAGCCACATCTTCGTCGTCGTCCGGAAGGTCAATGATGTTGGGTGGAGCTGCAAGACAGAACATTTGACCCCAAGTGAACCACTCGACCTTAAAAGGATCAAGAATCGAAATCCCAAGAGTTCATACCTGGATTAGAGGTTACCACATCCTCCATTTCCTCGTCCCGGTACTGGTATGAAGAGGTCCCTGATGTAGCAGCACTGCAAAGGCCTGCATTCAATCGGTTACACCCAGTTAATCGAATCCACATAAAGGACAAGTCAGATGGTTACCCGGAGATAGTGGGAATGGTCACTTTGGTTCGAGGTAAAGCTTTGGGCGGTTTGGAAGAGATGGCTTTCGGCACTTTCGGCGCTGGAAGCGGCGCGACCTTGGATTGCTTTGGAGGCTTCTCAGTCGGCGTCGGGGAAGACGTCCTGGGGCGCTTCGAGGATTGCCCGATCGGCGCAGCCACCAAGTCCGGAGCGCGTGCCGGGTCATGAGTGTGCTTGGACCTCCTCTCCCTGCGAGGAGGCGAGTCGACTTCTTCCTCATCGGTCGATTCATCGCTCTCCTCGTCCTCCTCGGCTTCCGAATGCTCCTGGCCGCTCTCGCCCCCGCTCCCTTCTTCTTCAGCGCCAGGGTCCTGCACTCCGTTGGGCATCGAGTACATTTTAATGAGGGCCTGAAAGGATAACAATCAAAAGACATTCAGTCGACCACAAACTGGACATCGTGAATCGGAAAGATACTTGATAAAACAGAAATATACCTGCTCCGACTGGCGCGAGTTGTTGAATGGAATCACCCTCCTGGATCCCCGAGGGTTGTCTTTGTTGCCAGTGATTCCCCTCAACCAGTTCTCCAAGATATCCTCGCTAACCTCCTCCGGGTGGATCCGAGTGGTATCCTTGAGCCCAGAGTACATCCACGTCGGATGATCGCGCGCCTGAAGAGGTTAGATGCGTCGGTCGAGAAAGACCTCCAGCAGATCCATCCCGGTCACTCCGTCGCGGACAAGCTGGATAACCCGTTCAACCAGCTCCTTGACCTGCGCCTTCTCTTCTGGAACTACCTTCAGGGGAGCAGGCTTCTCCACTTGAGCCAAGGAAAAAGGAGGAAGTTCAGTCGACTGGCCAAGGGTTGGCTGATCCTTGCAGTAAAACCAAGTCGACTGCCAGCCCCGGACCGAGTCAGGAAGGATCATCGCTGGGAAAGTACTCTTGCTCCTCATCTGGATCCCCCAGACCACCGCACATCTGGATCACCCGCGTCCTCTCGTCACTCGACTTGGCCTTTTTGCCCGACTGGGAACGGCAAGTGAAGATGTGGTTGAAAAGCCCCCAGTGCGGTCGACAGCCCAAGAAGTTTTCGCACATGGACACGAAAGCGGCCAGATAGACTATGGTGTTCGGAGTCAAATGGTGGAGCTGAGCCCCAAATAAGTTCAAAAAACCCCGGAAGAAAGGGTGGGGAGGCAGTGAGAATCCACGATCTACGTGGGTTGCTAGGAGGACACACTCACCCTCTTTAGGCTGCTGCTCGGTTTCGTCCCCCGGGAGCCGAGCCGACTTGTGGGGGATCAATCCCCCCTCCACCAGGTCATTGAGGTCGTCCTACGTGATTGCCGAGCGGATCCAGTCGCCCTGGATCCAGCCCACCGGCAGGCCGGACCTCGACGAGGATCCACCCCGGCTGGTCCGCTTGCCCTTCGCCTTCGCGGTCGCCTTCTTCGTGCGTTCCAGCGCCACCGTCTTATCCTTCCCCATGGTGGCGGATTGAGCTCGAGCGGAGGTCCGGCGACGAGGCGGAAGCGAGAGTGGCGGAGGGATCGAGAGAAAGAGAAGAGAGAATGGGGGTGTGCATAGCAGAGGCCTGGCCCGAGACCTTTTATAAGACCTTCCACCGAGTGGCTGACTAGTGGACCCAAGTGATCTAAACAAATCCCGCAACAGTCGCGCGCACAGTACGTGGCAAAAAAGGTGGCGCGGGGATCTAGGAGACTTACCTAATCCGTCCCGATAACCTCGGTTCCTCCCGTCTGGCGCGCTTCCCAAAATTCGAATCCCGCGAGATTCGCGGAGAGCGGAACAACCTGTCAGATTGAAGACAAACACCCTCTACATCATCATTCGGAATTCAACCATGAAAGTTCACTCGACAACAACCAAGAATGGACCAAGGTGATTGAGAAAGGAGTCAACATCGTCTCCTCAACTCATTGTTTCAGGACAAGGCATATTCATAGCACAAAGAGTGGGTCGGAAGTGTTCTCAACCCCTTCCTCACTCAAACCCTGATCCATTCGGGGGCTAATGATGAAGCTATGTACCTAGGGTAGGGTCATGGACTTTTCCAGCATACCCTCCCTAAGGACATCTTTACAAAGGATCAGAAGCAGTCGAAGAGAAATCATCATCCACTCGACCATGGAGATGTGCTCACTCGACCACCTTGAAGACACTCGACCACTAGAAGATGAGGAACCCTCCACTCTGCAATGGTTAGGACTTAAACCATAGCATTATGAGCACTTATGACATTTACTATAGACGTTACCAGTAACGCCTTTCCTTTATGAGCATTGAACTCTATGTAACGGAGGGGAGCTGGGGTCCTGGCGCACTCTATATAAGCCACCTCCCTCCTCTGGGACAAGGGTTCGCACTTTTGTAAACACACACACACACACATAATCCAGTCGACTGCCTCAGGGCACCGAGACGTAGGGCTGTTACTTCCTCCGAGAAGGGCCTGAACTCGTAAAACTCGTGTGTACAACTACTCCATAGCTAGGATGTTGCCTCCTCATACCTACCCCCATTCTACTGTCAGTCTTAGATCCACGACAGTCCCCTCGGCGGCATCACGTCGGAGAAGAACCGCGGGAAGCGGATCCAAGAACTTGGGGGCATCGACACCCACAGCACCAGCTCTTGCGAGGAGTCTGCGGCATGAATACCGGGGGCGACGGCGCGCGTCGCCGTGGTGCGGCGACCCCGGGCACGGCGCGGATGAAGCTGCTCGTCGCTTTGCCTTCCTGAGTCCTCGGCTTGGGCATACAGGGGTAGCGGATACCCTTGGGGAGGCCGCTCGCACTAAGGCCTCATCACCACCTGCATCGCCGCTTCTTCACGGTGATGGATCGACCTCTTCTTCGGCGGAAGTGGCCCCGGGTCATCTCGAGGGGCCTTCCCCTTTTCTTCGGCGGAGAACCTTCTGATAGGCGCCATTGGTGCTAGCAACGAAGCGAGGAAGAGATGGGCAAGGGGGGTCCTCCCCCCTCCCCATTTATAGCAAGAGAAGGCCAACCGGCACCTCTCACGATCGCATGTAATGATGGTTTTCCTTGCATGTCGCGGGGACTCGTCAAGTCGTGCAGTCACCGAGGCAGCATGGGGAAGCGGAGACGCCCACGTCCAATCAACTGCCACGCATCAACCTAGGACGCAGGTTTGGGGGCCTGCGATGCTCCGTGCTTGACCCATGGCTTCGCCGCAAAGCCAAGCCCGAGCGCACCTTGGGCCCAGGGGCTACTGTCGGCATTCTGGGAATGGGGGTCCCCAGACTTGTCTGCCTGCGGCCCGTGGCGAGGCTAAGACGGCAGGCCATACGACCCATCTTCATCAAACTAGGCATCCAAGACCCTCACGAGGGGCCAAGCCTCATGAGGCGGACGATGCAGGACCTCCTCTGGAGCGGCATAGTTGGGTAGGCTCACGAGGAGCGGAGACATCAAGGCGAGGCAAACCTCATGAGGCTCTCGTGACGTGAGCCATGTCGATCGACACCAGGCGGGTGCCAGCGCGCGCAGCGTCCTTGTTTCCTCTTTGGTGCTAAGGAAACCAGCGCAGTCGAGGAGTACCGAGGCATCAGGCAAATGTTGCCATTTTGGTGCAAAAAGACCAAGACCAGAAGGATGACAAGACGGAGGTCATCGTGGAGCCCAAGACGGCGTCACCACCAGAGACTTTCCCAGGCAGAGACCACCTTTTGTCAGGATGGCTTGTACTAGCTGTCCCCCTTCAATTTTCCCCGCCATTGTTGGCTCCCTTCCCGCTCAGTATTTGGGAAGAGGACCAGGGCCTATATAAATAGAGTTAGCCACCACCATAGAGGAAGGGAAAAAAGGGGGACGAGAGAGAGGGGGCCGGGGAGAGAAGGACACTACAAAAAAAAGACACATCCGTGACATTTTGGGCCGAACGAAATTTTTTTTGTCATACATATGACACTTCTATGATGATAATTGTGACAAAACCCGGTATCATCATAGATGTGGTGGGCTCCTACTTCTATGACAAAAAATCATGACAGAAAATGGGCTTTTCGTCCTGGGCGGGCCGGAGATGCAGCTACATGACATTCTTTGGGCCGTTCATGACGGCAAAAACTGTGGTAGAAGCGAGGGGGAGGAAAATTTCGGGGAGTTCCCGGTTACGGTGGGAGGTCGGGGGCCGAGCGATGCGCATTTCTCTCGTATACGTACGCGCGTGTGTGCGAGGCGTCGGCTCTTACTAAACCCGAGCAAGGCGTTGGGCTCTAACTGAACCGGAGCGATTGTACTGCAGGCTACGCGTTACTGAACCCGAGCGATCGATCAATGGCTGTTAACTGAACCTGGTCGAGCGATTCCTTCGCTACTACTGCTAACCGAAGCCGAACGATGCTGCCTCTGGATGAACAGTGAGCGTTGC